>NC_090440.1:21900226-22014825 GCF_031143425.1 Pleurodeles waltl
TGCATGACGGTGTAATGACAGCGTGTTTTCAAACACAGAGCTTGTACTGCACGCATACTGTTTCTAATCCTTGTAAACATGCAATGCCTCTTGTACCAGGCTTCACAGTCAGGAGGGGCTCGCTGCTCTTTGTAGGGGCAGGGCCGCTGACACCACCTCGATGCAGCACTGCTGCAGCTGCATGCACAGGCTCCGAGCCTGCCCTGTGGCCAATCTGAAGTCTGCTGTCATTCTGCTGCCAGCGTGACAGGAGCGTTCGGATTGGCCAGCGCACCCGCCCAGGGCGCTCCCAGGCAGACTGGGAGGCTCTGCCTGCTGTCTCCAGCCCAGCAACGCAGTGCCGGTCGGAGAGAGCCCAGTGTGCATGTGGGTTTGGCCGGCCTGAGACGGCGGGCCAGACATACATGCGCACTGAGGGGAAGTGCTGAGCACTCCCCCTCAGTCTCTGTCATCGCCCGTAGCCCCGCCCCTTTTACTCCAAAACGATAATAAACATAGGGGCAGTTTCAAGGAAAGTGGTGCAGCCCCCAGTGCAGAGCCACTTTCCTTGCGCCCCTTAGCGACCCCCCCACCACCAAATGTGTGCGCCGTAATTAAAATATGGCGCACCATGGTGCAGGGTAGGGAGCAATAGTGTCTTTGTTTATGATGCTATTGATGTACTCTGCAGAAGTAGCACCAAACTTTAGGCGCTACTCCTGCAGAGTACATAGAGGCCCATGATAAACAACGGTGTGACCTCTTCAACGCCTGCTCTGAACTGGTGTTAGAAGTGCACAAAAAATGACGCAAGGAAATCTATTAGGTTTCCTTGCGCCATTTTTTCAGCCCCCCTAACAGAGGATGCCCCCTTTGCCTACATCATACCTGGCGCAGGCATAATGTAGCGTAAAGGGTTACAAAGTGGTGCAATGCCACTTTGCGCCATTTTGTAAATATGGTGCTGGGATTTTGGCCATCTAATGAAATATTAGCGTAAAAAAATGATGCTAATGTGTTGGTGGATGGCGCTAGGGGATCTTAAATATAGTTTATTATTGTTTTATAGTGAACGTTTTGCAGCTGCTGGCGAGGCGAGGGCGCTCCTCCGCCGCAGCGCAGGAGCCGCGCGTGTTCACATCGCTCACTTCACTCGACCTCAGAAGCCAGAGTTCCATTGCCCTGATTTACACAGCAACTGGCAGACCTCTGTAGATGTCAGCCGTCAGCGTTTAACTCGTCGGGCCACTTTTTCAACGAGGTTATTTGTTACGTTTTCTTATGCAGTATGACGTGGTTGGAGGTAAGCACAGGAAAAGGAGGGTGGGCAGGGCTCTGCCAGGGTCAGAGGTCGTGAGGGATTGCATGTTCAGAGTTTCACTGGGCAAGAGTTTGTGATACTTTCAGAAAATACTGCTGTGTCTGTAGTCAGAAGCCCTCTGTGCCCCCCATGACACGCTCCTTGGAGACATGAAGACTTAAACATGATTAAAGTTCCATGAAGGGGCCAAACATTGTGTGCACCAATCGAAAAACTGCCCCAATAAAGAGGTATATGAATTAGCTTTAACCAAGTACCACCATAATATAAAAAAAGCTGTTAGGTATAAATCTTTCATTCAATCAATCAGGCAGGTAATTCTTCTAAGGAGTATTCGAAGTTCTCAATACGTTCTTAAATCCTCCTGCCTGCTCCCAAGTGATTGCACTGTCACAAGCCCTGTGCGACTCCTTAATCAATCAGTTTGAGGGAAAAATTAACACAATCTATCAGAATTTCCCAAAATTAGATGACTTAACTAGTGGGCAGTCTATTTCTTGCTCTCAGCCCTTGAACCCGGATCTCGCTTTCAACATTTTTAAACATCTTCTGCCTGATCCCATCCAGAAACCGTTGGCATCTGCCAAATCGGGGTCTCTTTGGATTCTTGTCTTCCCCGTCCTGCTGCCGCCTTTCCTTTCAGCTTGCCCCAACCATATGGTCCCTATTTCATTTGTCCATCTCTACATGACAATTCCCCTCTGCCTGGAAATTTTCTCAAGTGATCCCTATCCAAAAACGTCCAATACATCACCCCTGGATCTTTCCAAATATCGACCCATTGCTTTGTTTCCCCCACTGGGTAAGTTGATGAAAGCTCATCAACTATCTTGAAATGAACAAACTGCTGGATTCCTCCCAGTCGGGTTTCAGACCCACGCATAGTACTGAGCCCGCTTGGATTACGGTTACTGACCATGTACGATGCGCCCTGGACAGGAATATTCCTGCGGTGCTCATGTTGCTGGATTCATCTGCAGCATTTGATACGGTATCTCATCTCAAGATGCTGCAAAGACTGAAAGAGGTCCGCATCCATGGCAATGCCTAGCATGGCTCAAAGAATTTGTATCCAATCAAACCCAGACCATCAATCTAGGCGCCTTCAAATCGCGCACCTTGACAAGGGGGTCCCCAGGGCTCGTGACTCAGCCCTACACTTTTTACCATGCCAAAGTTATTAAACATTCCGCTTTGACTCAGTCATATGCTGATGACACGCAGCTCATTATCTTTCTTGATCAAGACCTGAGTAATGCTAATGAACGTTTCTCAGCAGGCGTGACTGCGACTGCAGCTTGGATGAGAAGATGACTGTCTCCAGCTCAACGCCAAGAAACAGAAATGATGCTGCTTGGAAAGACACAAGAACTTTGGACTCCGGATTGATGGCCCTCTGACTTGGGCCCCGCCACATCTCCTAAACTAGTCGTAAAACTGGGCGTTCGTCTTGACCAGTCGCTCACTATGAAGGAACAGGTCAGGTCTACAATTGGCGTGCGTTGGCATGCGTTACGGAGAGTCTTTCCCCACCTCCCACATTCCGTGAGGAAGACCTTGGTCCAAGCATTGGTGATCAGCCACTTGGACTATTGCAATGCTCCACTGGCTTCTTCCGATGAAACAGTCTTACATAAACTGCAAGTTGTTCAGAATACGGCGGCTCATCTCATGAACAACCTCCCAGCTAAGACGACCCTCTCTCCACTTCTGCGTTCCCTCCGTTGGTTGCCAGTCCGTAAGAGACTTGTCTTTAAAGAATGCTGTGACACACGAGTCTTTGCATGGAAAGGCCCGAGCTATCCATCCACCAAGCTAGCTCAACACTTGCCAGGCAGGTCTTCAAGGTGAAGCCATAAAGCCTTGCTTGTAGGCCAGATCAGGAGGAAGGCCCTTTTCATAATTAACTCCTCTGTTTTGGAATAAGCTTCCTCTCCAGGTTCGACAATGTTGGGGCCACATCAAGTTGGGAAACTCTTCAAAACTGCGCTGTTTGTGGCCTAATAGTTACATTTTCTGTCTGTGATCTGTGTGGCGACGAGATGCCCCCTCCTCCCCCCGGGGTGATTCGAGTGTGTTACAAGATAAATTACCATAACATGATATTGCACCCTGGGTGAAACCCCAGCCCAACCGTCTCTATTGATGTGCTGAGTCTGCAAGGCCCAGACAATAAATATACTTAGAGAACTTTATGGAAAGTAATTTATATTCATTTGTAACATGACTTTTCTGTTTTCCTTTACTTGGAGATGATTACGGCAGCTTTACAGCACGTTCTTAAGTGACTTTGGGCCAGATATATGAAAAGTTTTTGCACTTGCAAACGGTGCGAATCGCAAAAATCGTCCGTTTGCGAGTGCAAAAACGTGGTCTGCGATGCGCGAAAGGCATTCGCAGACCACAAATAAGAAATCGCAATTTTTGCATTTTTTTGCGTTGCGAGCTGGTTTTGCGAGTCGCATTTTGCGATTCGGTATTTCCAGTAGGAAATTGCGAGTCGCAAAATGCGATTCGCAAAATCCAAATCGCAAAGAGATGCATAAAAAAATCGCGATTTTTCGCAGAATTGCATTTTGCACGTGCAAAATACCACTAAGTGAAACCAGGTGGTAACCAGGTGCAACCTATATAAAGAGGCCCAGAATGCCTCAGACTCTTTTCCACAACGGCTGCACTCTACGTCATGGCGAGGAGGATGAGGATCATGGCAGGTTTGAGGAGAGAGAGGAGGTGACGGAGCGCATTTTCAGAGTGCGCATTACACTTTTTGACCTGACCGAGGAGGAAATATATGAGAGGTATAGGTTGAACTCAGCCATGATACTTGACCTGATAGCTGAGCTACAACCCATACTGCAGCACGCAACACACAGGACCAATAGCATACCCACCCATGTGCAGGTATTATGCTCCCTCCACCTACTCGCCTCGGGGAGCTATTAAGGGGTCATAGGAGCAGCTGGAGGGATCTCACAGAGTACCCTCTCCAGATTTTTTACTTCTTTCATCAACGCCATGCTGAGCAAACTCCAACAGTACATCAGATTCCCCCACGCCCCACAGGAAATACAGCAGACAAAAATAGAGTTTTACCAGATAGCACAGTTCCCCCACGTCCTAGGTGCCATAGATGGCACACGTGGCAATGTGTCCACCATCAGCCACAGAGTATATGTACCGAAACCGTAAATACCAACATTCCATGAATATTCAGGTGATATGCAATGCCTCCTATATCATAACTGATCTCGTGGCCAGGTATCCAGGGAGCACACATGATTCGTACATCTTTCGGCACAGCGGCATTCACACAAGACTGCTAGCTGGGGAGGTTGGTGAAGGATATCTACTAGGTAATGTCCCTCTGTACACTGGTGCATTGATGGCGTACCAATGTCAGATGGCTCAGTTACTCATCACACCCTCTGTCCCTTCCAGGAGACAGTGCCTACGCATTGCGCACCTACATGATGACGCGCTACCTCCATCCCACAACACCAGCAGAACGGAGATACAATGCAGCACACAGGGCAACCCGCAACGTGGTGGAGCGCACATTTTGGACTGCTGAAGAGTCGCTTCCGGTGCCTCCACAAAAGTGGAGGGGCACTACAGTACAGTCCTGCACCCGTCGCACCTTCCCACTCCGCCGGCTCCATTCGGAGCCGGCGTCCTCGTGGGAAGGCTGTTTCCCACTGGGCTGGCGGGCGGCCTTTTGGCGGTCGCCCGCCAGCCCAGTGGGAAACCCAGAATGACCGCCGCGGTCTTTCGACCGCGGTACGGTCTTCTGGCGGTTCCCGCTTGGCGCATTAGAATCAGGGCCATAGCTGCTAAGTTATTGCATTCCATGATTGACCAGCGTGGCCAGTCCTGTTTTTTCCTTTGAATTCTGGGACTTGTAGTCTTATTTAGCCCACAATAAATCCAGGACCACAAGCCCTAGAACTGGGATTGGTTTAACTAGTAAGGCATGAAACTGGGAAGCTTGACAGCTGTGCAGGTGAGTCATGAGACCACTGGGTGAGTGGTGAGACTGTATGAGTGCCGGATTAAGGGCGTGGCTTTGTGAGTGCTGTGAACGGTGCGCCTGTCTGACCGAAGAGCGGGTTGTGTGACTGTATGAGTAGAGAGCGATGTCCTTTCATGTCTGCAGGGGGAGTGAATGCACCTGATGAGAGGTGTGGCCTCGCGAGCAGTATGCTTCTGTGAGTATAGGGCGAGTGAAGCAATGCCCAGAAAACTGTAATAAGTTTCCTTGAAATATATGCAGAAACTCCACCATTTGCACCCATTTTTGGTCAAATTTTCTTGCGAAGGAATAAATCCCCCTCTCCCCCAGCCGCTGTCCCCTATGCTTGTTTTAAGTTCATTCCCATTTTATATTCAGATGGAATCTTCCCGCCCGCCAATTTTCGATTGCAGCCGCTGCCACTTCTCTTTAGTATCGGTGCTACAGATAGATAGCGGAGTAACATTAGTAACAATTACAATGGTTGAACTGTTTGTATTTTTCACCAGTCTGGTAATGCTCTTTACAGTAACGTGTGTCATCTGTTCAGCAATCGCAGCTCACGTTTTCTTCACAAGGATGCGGTCATTTCAATGAGTGTTTTGAAAATGCATTTTTGTTTCTTTCTTGTTTATACCTTGGGCATGCAAAAGTTACAAAAGAAAGGGTTAGATCTGTTTCCACGAACTCCTTGAGAGGTTGAGTGCTCGTGTCCGAGGTTACCAATAACAACTATTACACCGGTCAGATGAGGGCTTTGGGCGTAGCACTGTGAGCGAGCCCGAACAAACCAACAATTGCTGATTGTATATGTGGACTATGGGCCTGATTTAGATTTCAGCGGGTGGGTTACTCGTCACAATGGTGGCGGATATCCCGTCCGCCAAAATCTAAATCCCTTTGTTTCCTATGGGATTTAGACTTCGGCAGACGGGATATCCGTCACCGTTATAGCTGAGGAACCCCCTGCGCTGAAATCTAAACCAGGCCCTAAGTCTCCATGTAGTGACATCCTTGCTGCCATACACATCGTCCTGCTAAACTCGTAGGAACCGTAACGCATGAGAAATGGATTGATGTGCACAGTTCAATAAGTGACTCTACTCAGAATGAGGTATAACATGGGGTAAGACTGGTAACAAAAGATGACGTGCACATCGCAAGAAGTCAGCTGACTCTGAATGGGGTATACCATGTTATCGCACTGGTTACAAAGGGGGTGACATGTACACCCCAAGAAGTGAGCCGTCTCAGAATGGGGTATACCATGTTATCACACTGGTAACAAAGGGGGTGACATGCACATCGCAAGAAGTGAGCCATCTCAGAATGGGGTATACCATGTTATCGCACTGGTAACAAAGGGGGTGACATGCACATTGCAAGAAGTGAGCCGTCTCAGAATGGGGTATACCATGTTATCACACTGGTAACAAAGGGGGTGACATGCACATCGCAAGAAGTGAGCCATCTCAGAATGGGGTATACCATGTTATCGCACTGGTAACAAAGGGGGTGACATGCACATTGCAAGAAGTGACCCATCTCAGAATGGGGTATACCATGTTATCACACTGGTAACAAAGGGGGTGAAATGCACATCGCAAGAAGTGAGCCATCTCAGAATGGGGTATACGGGGAGTGCTGTGCACTCCCCCTCACTGCTCGTCACCCCCAATGCCCCGATCCTTTTACCAAACAACGATAATAAACACAATTTACTATCATTGTTTGGTAAATGTTTTGTAGCTGTTGGTGCTGGCTGGGATGTGGAGGTGACGCTCCTCCGCCGCCATGGAGGAGCCACCCCTGATTAGGGCCTGATTACAGGCAGGTCCATTAATTCTGACCTCTGCTTAAACCTCTGTTTACGCATAGTTCAGAATTACAAGTTTGAAGGTATTTAATGCACCTGGGCCCAGATTTATCATAGGATTGCGTTTGTCTTGCGTCACTAAAGGGCAATGCAACCCTTAAGTCAGATTGACTAAGTCTCGCAAGGCCACCTTGTGTTGGCCCTGCGTGGCTTTGTAAATCTGGAGAAATGCTAGCAGCGTAAGTCACTGCCTTACATTACTCCTCGCTAGGAAGGCATTACTTGTGTGTAGCGTGGGTGTTCACATGCACATCCACCCTTGAATTTTGCCGCATTCCTAGATTTACCAAAACTGGCAAACCTAGTAATGCGTAAAAATTGTACAGCTTCCAGATAGAGGAGAGTTTCTTTCGGCACAAAAACAATCCTGCCTGCAACACAGGCACCGCTGCAGCAGGCTGCAAGGGGGCCGGCTTTGGCGGTAGGCAGCCACAAGTGCACCAGCGCGCATTCCAGTTCACTCCGTCTGATGCGGCACAGCAAGTTGTCTTGCTGCGTTTTGCTTTGTCAAATTGTGATAAATCTCGGCCACAATATTTATTGGGTGCCTTAAACAACTCAACATTCGTTAAATTTCAGCCGGTCAAACCTGCCAAACTGTAACGGTGGACAGGCAGATGGTATTTACCGTATTATTCGGAATTTGGTGCGTTAAGTAGCAAAATCTGCGTATTGTTCCCCAGAAAATAGTGCTTTTTAATCGCTCCGATAAATATTATACTCTCTGGCATTATTATCAGGTGCAATAAATAGCACCGAAGCTCATTGTCCGGCCCTCAGATTTCTCAATCCGCAGTTCCAGGGAGAACCGAGGAGCCCTTGGTTCAGTCCTGGGCGCGAGTCGGTTGTTGAAGGAATAGATGGATCCAAGGCCGAGATCAGGCACCAGTTGAAGGTGTCGGCATTCTCTGGCATGTCGTCTCACTAGGTTTGGATGTAGTTAAGATTTCTGACAGGGAGACTTCATCAACTTTATGCCAAGCATGTGAGGTGACTGCTTCTGATGAAGGAAAAAGATAAAGGCACCAGTTCATGATCTGATCAGGTTATTGGGAATGGCAACCCAGAGAGTGTGTTCCTGTTGGAGAACGTCAAGTCCAGCATATGGCGGACACCACGAGTGCCACGAGTGGTGTCCGCTAACAAGCTGTGATAGATTAAGCTGTTCCAAAGTATCCTTTAGTGAGCATGCCTGGTTACAGCTAGTATCCTACTCACAGCTAGTATCCTACTCACCTTTGAAACAACTCCTTAGACTGTAAAGTTTGAATATTGTACGAGCCAGAACATCTGCCATGACTTTGGGAAAATCAGCCAGATGTCCAGATGGCCGGTAAATCAGGGCTTCAGAGAAAAAGGAGGCAGCCAAGATTCTGGCAGTGAATGCTGGACCTTCAGCTTCAATAGCCTCCTTTAATTTACTGTTTGAACATTAGAAACCTGCACAAAAGATCAGAGCGACACCCGGTTCTTTCGGTTTTGGGGTGAATTTGCAAATAGAATAGCCTGTAGGGATCTCTAGTGAGATATCTGGTGAAAAGGGGGATTTCAGCCCAACTGTCTGAGGATAAAAGTCTAAGGGTCTATTTCGGATCCTGGCGGATGGGGTTACTCTGTCACAAGTGTGATGGATATTCCGTCCGCCATACTACAATTCCCATAAGATATAATGGGATCATAATACGGTGGACCGGATATCCGTCACATTTGAGACGCAGTAACCCATCTGCTAAACTCTAAATAAGGCCCTAAAAGCATCTTTAGCTAAGGAACTTGAATTGATAAGCAGAAAGTAATGTAAAGGATGAAGCATTCGTGGGCATTAATTCCTTCTTTTGTGCTATCTGTCCAGGAGAGTTCCTAGACGCATCCGTTAGGATTTTCAAAGTAGTTTGTCAGTGGTGTCGCAAGACCAGGCCGCTCACAAAAAACATTGTCTTAATCATTAAAAATTAATCGCCGCACCTAGACCCCTAAGAGTTAATAACTCTGTAGCATTATAGTTGACTTTACTGGTTGGCTCTCTGTTTTCCCAGCATCGTAGCTGGTACTGGACATGGATCGGATGTAGAGGGCCACAGACGGGTGCAGATGGGCTAGCCTTTGGCGCTCCAGCGGCTCGTCTGCACAGCAGTGTCCATTGAGTAAGGTGGGACAATGAGATCCTTAAAAACTTTAGAAACACTAGAACGCAACAGCTAAGATAACATCTGTTGGAAATGGGGGTTTCTGGTTGGATAAGGTTTGCACCTCAGCCAGACAGAACCCACCACTCTTGTCAGGGCGAGTAAGTCACACACCAAAGGTAACCTGTGCTCATTCCCGGTAGCATGGCACAGAGCAGTCAGGCCTATCCTTAGAGGTCATGTGTAAAGCACTTGCACAACACACACACACCAATGACACAATAATTACACCACAAAAAAAATCCCACAACAAGTTATAAAAAACATACTAAATTGGGTAAAACATCAGTAGACCAAAAATGACATAGACCAGTAATACTCTGCTAGGCCAGCAGCTGTCGGGTCATCACATAAGTCGGTATACCCTGCTAAATAATCAGTGGTCAGGTCATCGTCATTATGACTGCAAAAATGGATATTCTCATCCTTTGCATGTGTCATAAAAAAAACACCACAAACAAAACGTTAGTGCACATATCTTACTGTCCCTGAAACAATAATGGTGCTCTTGTCCCGAGAAACATGCCATACATCACTCCGAGGGTGCAAAAAGGCAGCTTGTAACAAAAAAAACACATAAGTCACGATGAAAGTATAGGGCCTAGTGCTCCTGGGCTCCTAGTAGAGGTGGTACGGTAGTTTAGCCGTCCAACATGGGGTACAGGGGCACCTGCACCTTTACTATATGTTATACAGAAAAACCAAGGAAATAGAATCAGCAGGCTCAGGACCCCCGTCGAAGATTACCGCCCTGTCCTGCTCTCTGATTCAATTTATCGGGGCCCCCAAGGGCACTCGCACCTTTCAGGCTGGTGGTAAGACCTCTCTGTCACGAGTCGTCCGGAGACCCCAAAAGTATGCAGTATGCAAAAACAGGAAAGGAGTGTCCACATCAAACATGCCGACGAGGAGATCTCTCCCCATCTCCCGGCAGGGAAAACAGTAGAAAGGCCGCTGAGGCCACTACATGCTCCCCAATAGAGGGGCAGCGGTCCTCGGTAACAGGCCTCCCGGCTCTAGGCCTCTCCCGGCCAGTGGCACGTCTCGGAGGGAGGGCAAAGCCGGGGACTGGAGCAATGGCTCCCCTTGCCCTCTCTTGGAAGTTGCTGCGGCGCAGGTGCTCCTCCACCAGCGCTATAGGGGGAAATCCTGCCAGCTCTCCTTTGGGACAGCAAGGTTCCGGGACAGTGATCTCCTGGGCCTGGTGGTGAATAGCCCCACACCCAGCTAGCACAAGGTACAGCCAAGCAAAGCTCTGGCTGCAACAGTGAGTGTACGCCTGTCCCCCAAGGGGCACCACAGAGAGCATGCTTTGTTCGCATATGTCCGGGGTAATGGGCGGTCGTCGCCACATTTCTCTGTCTAATCCCAAGCCGGCAGTACTGTGCGGGTAAAGGGTCGGCGACCCTAATCCTCAGGCAGAGGGGTCGCTGCCTCACGGAGCTGTTGCGCTCCTCTTGCACTGGCTCCTTCCAAATAGATCGCTTCCCAGGCACTGCCAACTGCAGTGCGCATCACAGGCTGAGGTTGCAGGACACAGAAGTATAAAGCTCCCAGGTGTTATGTTTGCAGAACCAGGGGCAGCAGACCTCCACCAGTAACCACACACTCGCCCCTGGGAGAAGACTTGAAGGGGAAGCTGAAAGCATCAGTGGTGGTTAGGCAGACTATCAACACAGAACCAACAGTCCTAGTGCAATCTCTCCTTGCTGCTCCACAGTGTCCTGGCAGAACAAAGTCAAGGAGCAGCTGGCAACAGAGCAACACACAGAAAAGCTATCCAAATGACTCTTTTGTGCCACCCAGAGGCTCCCAGGTAGCAGGGCAACAGAAGAAGAGCAGTCCAGATGAGTCCTTTGTGCAGTCCAGCAGTCCTTCTGACAGAGGTGCAGTCCGATTTCCAAACGTGCGCTCCCCATTTGGTGGGGGGGGGCAGCCCCCTGTACTGATACTCATTTTTGCCCAGCTTCCACAAAGGAGGAAGGGGGGGTTCTGACCAGCACTAACCAGTTGCGGGGATGCCACCTTCCCCTCCAGCCCTGGTAAACAAATCCTTTGTGCCCCGCCTTTCCCTCTCCTGGCCCAGGGACTCCATTCAGAATGTAGATGCACTCCTGCTACACCACCACCCTCCCTGTGTACTGGCTGTCTGAGAAGTATGCACAAAGCCCAGCTATCACTCTGCCCCAGAAGTGGACTGGAGTCAAGCTGCAAAACACTAGAGTCATAAACATAGAGAAATGCTCACTTTCTAAAAGTAGACTTTCTGTGTTCGTAATAAAAAGTCCACCTACACCAATAAGTAGGATTTCTCACCACCATTCCAAACATACTAAACATGCCCAAGCTACTACTCATAGATCAGAAATTACCATTTAGACATATGTTAGGGCAATGAGAGGAGCAGCACTCACAGTAGTGAGAAACAAAATAGGCTGTTTGTCACTACTGGGACATGTAGTAAATCAAGGCATATGTCCTACCTTTTACATAGACAGCACCCTGCTCCTAGGGCTAGCTAGGACCTACCTTAGGGGTGACTTATGTGTAGCAAAAGGGAGTTTAGGCCCTGGCAAGTAATTTGATTTGTGGCAGTAAACTGCGCATGCAGGCACTGCGGTGGCAAGCCTGAGACAGGTTTGAAAGGCTATTTCTGTGGGTGGCTCAGTCTGCGCTGCAGGCCCACTAGTAGCTGTCACGTACTGCACTGGACTTCTCACCTCTGGATTTCGGATTGGCGAATACACCAAGTCTTCTACAGGTCCTGGATGTTCCTAGATAAGGGCGACCCCTTCTAGTAGCCTCGGTGCCGCTTGACAGGCTACGCCAAAGGAGACCGTATCCTCCAGAAGGAGTCCCAGAGGGAAAAAACCCCAACACTGGGGAAAAAACCTCTAACAGGAACTCCTGAAGGAAAACAAGGAAAAAACAGGACTTGACAACAGGAAACAAAAATAGGCAATATCCAGGGTACAAGGCAGGAAAAAAGGAACAGGCAAAAATATCCCAAGGCAAAAGCAGGAACAAAAGAACAGGCAAAAATCTCCCAAGGCAAAAGCAGGAACAAAGAACAGGCAAAAATCTCCCAAGGCAAAAAAGCAGGAACAAAGAACAGGAGCGAACAGCACAACCAGAAGGAAGTGTTTGCAACGCAAGGAGGAACAAGACTGACTGACTTATATACTGAGAAAAGGGAAGTGACATCACAGGAAAGGGAAGTAACACCATCTTGGATTGGGAAAAGCCCATAGACCAGTATAGGAAAAAGGAAGTAGTATAAAAGAAAGCAGAGCATGCTGGGACAAAAACACGAAGAAGACAAGATGGACACAACATGGATAGAGACAGGCAAAAGGCCCAACAAAAAACCCACCACCAACAATAAAAGAAGAAAAAAGGCTACAAGTAAGTGTAGCGCGACCGGGAGCGAAATATATGCTTCCCAGAAAGCATAGTCAAAAAACGCGGAGAACGGCGCTCCGAATATCGGTAGCATGTTCCACCCGCGAGGACAGAAAGAGACGCCGCGTCAGAGCACGGCGTTACAGTAGGTCCCCTCCCCGAGGCTCCAGGTTTGTCAGGATGATTGTCAAAAAACAGGCAAACCAAACGGGGAGCATGGACGGAGGAAGCATCTTCCCACGAACAGTCACTGAGGGGGTATCCTTTCCAGTGGACCAAAAACTGTAGTTTGCGGCGAAAAATTCTGGAATCACAGATCTCCTGGACTTCATACTCAGGCTGTCCGTTGATAGAAAGAGGAGGTGGACGTTGGAACTGGCGATGGTAAGGATCAGGAACAAAGGGTTTTAACTGGGACACATGGAAAACAGGATGAACCCTCCAGGTATGAGGTAAGCGGAGGCGCACAACTACAGGATTCAAGATGTGCGAAATTCGAAAGGGTCCATAAAAACGTGGTTTGAACTTATTGGTGGAAAACCGGGATGGTAGAAATCTGGAAGAAAGCCATACCTTGTGGCCCACTTGATACAAAGGTGCGGCTTGCCGATAACGATCCGCCTTTCGCTTCATAGCTTGTTTCGAAGCTAGGAGAGTAGTGTGAAGTAGACCCTGGATTCGACAGATCTGTCGTGAAAAAGAAGTGACTGCAGGCACAGAAGAGGATGTTCGAGAAACAGTAGTGAAAGTCCTCGGATGAAATCCATAAGTACAATAAAAGGGTGTGGACTTGGTCGCACTATGTATTGTGTTGTTATAGGAGAACTCGGCAAGAGCAAGATATTCCGACCAATTGCTTTGTGTGGCATTACAGTAACATCTCAGATACTGCTGAAGTTCTTGATTCACTCGTTCAGTTTGCCCATTCGTTTGTGGATGGAAACCCGAGGATAAAGAAATCTCAATGTTAAAGAAGGCACAAAAGGCTCTCCAGAAACGTGATACATATTGAGGTCCTCTGTCTGAAATGATCTCTATAGGAAGACCATGGAGGCGAAAAATATCTCGTAGAAAAATGCGACTAATTTCTGGGGCCGTTGTTAGTTTCTTCAAGGCTGAAAAATGAGCCATCTTGGTGAATGAATCTACGGTTACCATGATTACTTGGTTACCAGAGGAAGTAGGTAGAGAGCATATGAAATCCATGGATAGAGTACACCAAGGAGCGGAAGGAACCGGTAAAGGTCTTAATAAACCTGCCACCTTAGTTCGGGGTGTCTTAGTCTGGGCACAGACTGGGCATGCTGACACATAGGTTTCAGTGTCTGTCTTTAGCGAAGGCCACCAAAAAGATCGCTGAAGCAGTTCCTGGGTCTTCCTGATACCTCGATGAACGGCTATAGGAGAATCATGGCACATTTGCAGGGCTTCTGTCTGCACTTTCTTGGTAGGTAGGAAGAGAGCATGTTGATGATAGAAGTAGTTGTCCTTCTTCTGCAAAAAAGGAGTCACTTTATCCCATTCTGAAGCAGACAGAAACTGGTACTCGGATTGAACGCGTTCTTGAAAAGATTGAGTAGCTCCGATGATCCTGCTAGACTCAATAAGATGCGGAGAGGAGTTCTGGGCTATGTCAGGATATCTGCGGGATAAGGCATCTGCCACTAAATTCTGGGAACCAGGTATGTACGTGATCACGAAATCGTACTGGCTAAAGAAGAAAGCCCATCGAGCCTGACGACTGTTGCGACACTGAAAGCTCCGAAGACACTGGAGATTACGGTGATCAATCCTAGCTTCAAAAGGCTCTCTGGAACCCATCAGGAAATGCCTCCATTCCTTACAAGCTACTTTGAGAGCGAGTAGTTCTCGTTCCAGTACAGAATAATTTCGTTCAGCCTCTGATAGAATATGTGACAGATAAAAGATAGGATGTTCCAATCCATCATTGTCTTGCTTCTGCAGCAGAACTGCTCCAATAGCTCTGTCTGAGGCATCAGTCACGACGATAAATTTCTTGGTATTGTCAGGATGACGCAACACAGGTGCTTGGGTAAAGGCTGTCTTTAATTCTTGAAACGCATGTTCAGCCTCCTTGGTCCAAATGAAACCCTTCTTCAGGTTCTCTTTCTTAATTGTTTGTGTTATGAAACTTTGTAGGTGGGCAAAGTTCTGAATAAACTGACGATAAAAGTTTGATAACCCAAGAAAACATTGCGTTTCTTTAATGGACGTTGGAGAAGGCCAATCTAATATGGCACTGACCTTGTCAGGATCCATGGATATTCCGTGTTGATTAATACAAAACCCGAGATACCTTACTTCAGATTTATGGAACTCACACTTCTCAGGTTTACAAAACAATTGGTTTTTCTTGAGTCTTTCCAGGACTTGCAGGACATGATCTACATGGTGCTCAGGATCACGGGAATATATCAAGATATCATCCAAATAAATGACTGCAAATTGGTTGAGTACATCAGAGAACACTGAATCCATAAATCGTTGAAAAACAGAAGGGGTGTTGGTCAGTCCAAAGGGCATAACACGATACTCATAGTGCCAAAAAGGGGTACGGAAAGCAGTCTTCCATTCATCTCCTTCCTTGATCCGAAGGAGATGATAGGCACCCCGTAAATCTAATTTAGTAAATATCTTGGCTCCTTGAATGGCATCCAGTATATCTCTGATTAAAGGCAGTGGATATCGATCCTTAATCGTTATTCTGTTGAGTTCACGAAAGTCCACACAAGGACGCAGATCCTTAGACTTCTTTGGGACGAAGAAGAGAGGAGCCCCAGCGGGGGACGTGGAAGGAGCAATCAAACCGTTGTGTAAGTTGTCGTCTAAATATTCCCTTAACACCTTCTTTTCTTGGTCTGTCAGAGAATACATTCGACCGAAGGGAACGACTTCATCAGGAATTAAAGGAATAGCACAGTCATAACTGCGATGAGGTGGCAAAATAGGATTACTAGGTTTCTGAAAAATCCTGATATATTCCTTATAACAATCTGGAACCCCCTGGATAATATTGATAGAGTTAGTGTTATCCTTAGTTAACTGACAGGACCTTTTTGGAATCCAATAAGAAGTAGTAGAATAACAATTCTGTTGACAAAAGGAAGACGTTAGGGATATAGTTCGTGTTTCCCAATTGATATAGGGGTTGTGTCGGGCTAACCAGGGAATTCCCAAAATCATGATGTGATTAGGTGAGGCTATGAGATCAAAGGCAACGTGTTCTTGATGCCCCCCAAATATCAAACAAAGAGTAGGAGTTGAGGCTACCACAGGTCCTGAGGTTAACGGAGAGCCATCCACTGTGTGAACCTGCTCAGGGGTTTCTTTAGGAATGCAGGGAATTCCTTTACTCATAGCCCAGGTCTCATCCAGATAGAGTCCACTGGCTCCACAATCAAGGAGAGCCAGAAGATGTTCTTCTTGATCTTGAGAACTTTGTAACTTGACCGAGAGGATAAACAGGGTGGACATGCTTTCTTTGGAGGAACATATTGATGGTACTTCAGCTCCTCCCGTCTCCTTCCTCCTTACAAGGGACGGGAGCTGGCGTTTCCCGCAGGCCTTGAGGGACGTACCGGACAACTACGAATCAGGTGGCCAGCCTTACCACAGTATAGGCAAAGTCCCCTTCATCGTCGTTCCTCCCTTTCTGACTCCGTCAATGGCCTACGAACCAGATCTATCTGCATGGGCTCTTCATGGGGAGGTGGAGAGGCTTCAGATGGACTATCTTCCATTCGCCGACTGCTAGCACGGAAGGTACTGGGCTGGTATGGAGCTCTAGTTCTACGACTTTCCATCTTGCGCTCTCGAAGTCTATACTCGATGTTCATAGATTGATCCATTAATTCTTTCAAAGAACAAGCTGGGGAAGAGTGTACAAGCTCATCTTTAATTTCTTCACGCAGGCCTCAGCGGAAAAGGGTTACGAAGGTGCGTTCTACCCAGGAGGTTTCAGCTGCCAGCTGTTTGAAGCGGGTTATATACTGCAGTCCATCCTGATTACCTTGCTGAATGTCACATAAGGCTTCTTCAGCTGCTGCTTCTACCCCAGGTCTCTCAAACATTTGTTTGAAAACAGTCAGGAAAGCGGAATAGTTAGCCAGGACTGGGTCATCTGCAGAAACCAGAGGAGTCGCCCAAGCAAGCGCTGGACCAGACAAGGCGCTGATCAGATAGCCCACCTTAGTCTTATCCGAAGAAAACTGGAGTGGACGAAAGGCAAAGAAAACCGTCAGGGCGTCCAAAAATTCCTTCATCTTTAAAGGATCTCCGGAATATCGAGGAATAGTAGCAGATACGGGTGGTATGTCCATTGATCGGGAAGACAAGACCTGTCGTAGCGCAGTGTTCTCTGCCCGTAACTGTTATAACTCTTGGGCTTGTTGTTGGACAGTCTGTAACATAGCTTGAGCATTTTCTGACACCTCTCCCTGTGGATCTTCCATGGCGCTCTCGCAACGCAGAATCTTTTGGCGTTGCAATCTGTCACGTTCTGCGCTGGACTTCTCACCTCTGGATTTCGGATTGCCGAATACACCAAGTCTTCTACAGGTCCTGGATGCTCCCAGATAAGGGCGACCCCTTCTAGTAGCCATGGTGCCGCTTGACAGGCTACGCCAAAGCAGACCGTACCCTGCAGAAGGAGTCCCAGAGGGAAAAACCCCAACCCTGGGGAAAAAACCTCTAACAGGAACCCCTGAAGGAAAACAAGGAAAAAACAGGACTTGACAACAGGAAACAAAAATAGGCAATATCCAGGGTACAAGACAGGAAAAAAGGAACAGGCAAAAATATCCCAAGGCAAAAGCAGGAACAAAAGAACAGGCAAAAATCTCCCAAGGCAAAAGCAGGAACAAAGAACAGGCAAAAATCTCCCAAGGCAAAAAAGCAGGAACAACAGGAGCGAACAGCACAACCAGAAGGAAGTGTTTGCAATGCAAGGAGGAACAAGACTGACTGACTTATATACTGAGAAAAGGGAAGTGACATCACAGGAAAGGGAAGTAACACCATCTTGGATTGGGAAAAGCCCATAGACCAGTATAGGAAAAAGGAAGTAGTATAAAAGAAAGCAGAGCATGCTGGGACAAAAACACGAAGAAGACAAGATGGACACAACATGGATAGAGACAGGCAAAAGGCCCAACAAAAAACCCACCACCAACAATAAAAGAAGAAAAAAGGCTACAAGTAAGTGTAGCGCGACCGGGAGCGAAATATATGCTTCCCAGAAAGCATAGTCAAAAAACGCGGAGAACGGCGCTCCGAATATCGGTAGCGTGTTCCACCCGCGAGGACAGAAAGAGACGCCGCGTCAGAGCGCGGCGTTACAGTAGCATTTAATTTACTGGCCCTGAGTATATGTTACACCACTTTACAAGGGACTTACAGGTACATTAAATAGGCAAACAGTTGTAAACCAATGATACCAAGTTACAGGGGACAGAGCGCATGCACTTTGGCACTGATTAGCAGTGGAAAAGAAGCCAGAGACTAAAGCCAACAAAAAGAGAGTCACAAAAATAGGAGGAGAAAGGCAAACAGATTGGGGATAACACTGCTGAAAGGGCCATTTCCAACAGTACCTCTGGATTGCACAGAAAACCGAAGTCAAAATGGCGGCAAAACACTCTCTGAAAATCAGACCAGGGAGCTGCAAGAAGTCATGAACGGATGAGGCAAAATTAAAGAGTACCCTCAATACATAAAGCAAAACTTTAACCAGTTTGAAAAATAGTGCCCCAAGCAAAGGTATGTTCAAAGTCACAAAGGGTAGCTCCTTACAGAAAGTACATCTGCACAGCAGAGTCCATTGCGTATCGCGAACAAAGAGGTCCTTGCCATCCTTGCCAAGTTATACCTCACTGAAGAGGACTAAAAGGCTGAAACTGGTCTGGGCTTGCTTGTGTTCCCTTCAGGAGGGGGCCTTGCCTGGCAGTTCAGTATGGACTGTTTCCAGAAGGCGCAGGGTCAGTACTGATTTGCATAAGGTGGTTCTTTGTCTAAAGTGGCGCAATTTGTGAAAAACAATGGTTTTGAATGCCCTCTAGCAATTGCCAGTGGTTAGAGTTTTTGCAAGCGTTTCTCCTATCTGATCAACTTTTGTGTGATATATGTTACAAGCCAACTGGTCCACACGTGGATCCCTTGCTTACTATCCCGTGGGATTCAAGCTATACCTCACTGGAGTGGGCCTAGGCTGGTAGCTCAGAATGGGCTGTTCCCATGCAGAGAAGGGTCAGTACTGATTTGCAAAGGAGGGGCTTTGTCTAGGGTGGCACAGTGGGTGAAAATTGATAGGTTGGAATACTACCTGAACGATTGCCAGTAGTTAGATTTTTTGCAAATATTCCTTCCATCACATTGGTGGAAGCACTCAAAACAATATTTCATAAATGCAAATGATCAGTCACTGTGTATCCAGGAGATAATGTTGTTCCATTCTAATACCCTTAGGGTTATGAATTACGCTGCAGCCAATTTTCTGTCGTAGATAAAACACTTTACCTGGAAAAAAAACATGAATCATAAAATGTGATGTCCTATCTTTTTATGTGCGGAGTTCTCTGCCTCGACTGCGGACTCTCTGCAGTCACAAAGTTACTATTAAATCGCAGTTTGTGAATACCAAAAAAGAGTAAACTTGCACAAAAGTGTACATTTTCCTTTGTCAATCAGGACTTACCTGTTTAAAGTGTGTGCTGGTAAAAATACGAGCTTTAGGTGATGTTTCTAATTTTTCTACTGGCAGGGATTTTCAAATACTGGTCATGCCGGTATAAAACTGATCATGTGGGAACCCTGCCTCTTCACCATTAAATATCTCATCCGCTTCGGGCATAGAATACACAATAGACAATCAGCCAACATATTGTACAGCCCTGGAGTATAGTTCACTTTGCCGTTGAACTCCAAAAGCCGGTATTGCCCTTAGGCTATATGTGGAGTTGCTTTCTCACACCATTTTAGGATAAATAAATCCACAGGTGGTCTATGATCAGTACGTACAACAAACGGGACCCCGCTAGACATACTGCCTAAAATAGTTCACTCCCACCAACATGCCAGTGCTACATTTACAAACACTGATTATCTTTCTTCTGATTTCTTCAAAAGATGGGAAGCAACAGCTACAGTTTCAAGTGTTCCTTCCCTCTTGTGTTGCACTGTAGCCCCTATGGTTACATTGTCTATTAGTGAATTACATTTGGCATCAAATTGTACTAAGGCAGGGGCTTATGCAATTTCTTTTTTGATTCACACCAATTCAGTTTCACACACATCTCCACTGAAATGTACATTTTTTTCCATGAGACATCTCATATGTGTTGTGCTGTCTGCAAATCTTGAAATGAATTTAGGGGCATATTTATAAGCCCCTAGCGCCACCTTGCACTGCCCTAGTGGCATTTTTTTAAAGCTAAAGCAGCATTAAGGAGGCCTTTTTGCCGCGCCAGATTTACAAAGTGGCGCAATGCATGCATTGCGCCACTATGTAGGCCCTTTGCTCCACATTATGCCTGCGCCCGGTGTAATGTATGCAAAATGATGCAGTGAAATTTACTAGATTTCACTGCGCCATTTTCGTCATCAGTTTTAATGCCTGCCCAAGGCAGGCGTTAAAGTGATGCTCCCATTGTTTCCAATGGGCCTTCCCAAGCATTGCTGGACGAGCACCATCCTTTTTGCCACTAGCCAACCAATGCGCCACAATAGCATCAAAAATGTTGATGCCATTGTGCTAATGGGCACCATGGTGGGCCGCATGGTAAATAAGGCACTACCATGGTGATGTTACAAGGTGTAGGTGTTTGCAACAAAAAGTGGCGCATCATAGTTGATGCACCAATTTCTAGTAAATATGCCCCTTACAGGAATATTTTGCCAGTCCAAGAAACGATCTTAACTGATTCTTGTCCCTAGGACTTGAGACATCCTCAGTTATTATGAATTTTTTTTAGCAATTTCCTCATTGCTTATTTTGTAACCAAAATAATCAACACTATTCCTACCATTTTTGCTCCTGTCTTTGGAAATAGTCAAGCCATATTCCTCTAATATTGGTAAAACCTCAAACAAGGTTGTATGGTGCTCTATATGCAATGGATCAGAAACTAGAAAGTCATTGTGTTATCTTTAAACAAATTGTGCATCCCACTCTAAAACACAGCAGATGCTGACACCAAGCCAAATGTCATTCACTTGTACCTAAATTCTCTCTCTGTAGTTTTGTCAGTGCTTTAAAATCATCATTAAATGCAATCTGGTGGTGTGCTGATAACAAATCAAGGGTCGTGAGAGCAGGTTTCCTCTAACAGTCACCAGCATCTCCCCAAAATTTAGAACAGGATGACAGTCCATCTACACATTTTCATTCAAGTCACTTAGCTCTACATATAATCTAATACTGTCATAGAGCTTGCATGCAACTACAATTGGGGAGAGACTTTTGAAGTACTCTGTGTCCTCATTTACTCATTCTTGACATAAATGGCTGAGTTCCTACTGCAGACTGTCTATTACTAATATGGGCACATTTCTCACTTTGTGTGCATTGGGTGTGGTATTATTCTTTAGAATTAACGAAGTATAAAACCTTTCAATGGGCCGAGTAGTTTATTGAATACTCTGGGTAATAGCCTTTTCCCCTTGGTATTTTCCTCTGGTTAGCTCACTAGTTCCATAACCGCTTCTTCATAACCTAAAACCTGATTGGGATAGGTGGAACTAGTTTCATCATTTGCTCCCTCCGCTGAGTTCAACCCGAAAGCCAAGATATCTCTTTGGCAGCATAAGCTTTTGCTTGTATACATTTACCTTGGAACTGTAAATGACTCCCAACATATCATATAACCTCTTTCTGTAACCTTTTAACTGCATGTTAGGTGGGTTCAATGTAACTTTGTCAAACAATAACAATAAATCATCACCTTATTGTCTGCTTACGCCTGTATTTTCTTTCCTCATATTAAAATATCACAATTTAGGCCTTCCTTAACGAATTCCCCAACTTCACAAATATTTAAAATGAATTCTTAAGGAATGCCTTCACATGTGTCCTCTCTAGTCCAACATGTATATTTTCAAACTTCAAATTTCATTCTGTGTTATACTTTTGTGTACAAGGGCATAGAGTTTCTTGCCTTTGCAGTTATAACACATTTGGATCATTGCAGGACAGTTTCTGTTGATTGCTCCTTGCCTTATAAACTACAGCTAGAAAATATATGGATCGCTTGTTTAGTTGGGGATTCATAGTTTCCCCTCCTACTTCTTGATACAGTATTAATTTCAGTTTTATGTATGTATGTATGTATTTATGTATGTATGTATGTATCTATGTATCTATGTATATATGTTTGTATAGCTAACGTAGCCAAAAGGCAGCAGAGTTCTGCACATGGTCAAAGACAAGCATAGTCAACGAGTCATAGGAGAGGAAGCTGGGCTGTCAACGGTTAATGCAATGTGAAGTTTTGTTCTTTAAAGAGATGAGTCTTCACCTCTTTCCTAAATTGGGGCAGCATTGGGGGACCCTGATGGATATGTGAATTTTGTTCCAAATCCTCGTTGTATGGATTGAAAAGGAATTCTGCCTTGGTCGCGTTAAGCTTCAGGTAGACAATGGACCTCTAGGTCTGGATGATTTGCAAGCAGTAGTTGAGGCAACGGAGATCCGAAGCCAAGGAGACTTTCAAGTAGAGTTGTGTGTCATCGGCACATTGGTGGATCCTGATGCTGTGATCTAGGAGTAAAGCACTAAGGGGCATATTTACAACCCTTGGGCCACCTTAGCGCTGCCATAGTGTCATTTGTTTTACACTAAGGAGGCTTTTCTGACGCACCATATTTACAAAGTGGTGTAGTGCTTGCATTGCACCATTTTGCGACCCCTTGTGCCACATTATGCCTGTGTCAGACATAATGTATGCGAGGGGGGGCGTTGCAGCAAGCGAGGCCCAAAAAAATGGTGCAGTGAAATTTACAATATTTCACTGCACCATTTTTTCCATCATTTTTTACGCCTGTTCCGAGGAGGTATTAAAATGACGCACCCATTATATTCAATGGGCCTCCCTGTGCTTTGCTGCACTAGCGTCAAACTTTTTGATGCTAGTGTAGCAAAGCGCCACAATAGTGTCAAGAATGTTGACGCTATTGTGCTAATGACCACCATGATGCGTGGTATTGTAAATACAGTGCAACCAGGGTGTCCTTAGGTGCCAGAAGGGGGGTGCAAGAAAAGTGGCCATCATCTATGATGCACCACTTTCTTCTACATATGCCCCTAAGTGGCTCCACTGAGAGGTTGAAGGTGACAGCAGAAGGTTTGACACTCTGGGGAAGTGTCTGGTGATACGACTCCTTGGTGACCTGGAGGTGCCCATGTGAATGAACTGGTGATGGCTGGAGAAAAAAGGAGGCAAACCAATGAACAACAAGGCTGGTAAATCCCATTAAAGGAGTGAAATGGCCGACTGTGTTGAAGGCAGCTGGGAGGTCCAACAATATCAAGAGGCAGCGGTCATCTTCATCTGTGGTCAACAGAGCATCGTCTACAATGTAGAAGGCAGTGGTCTCCATGCTGCAGCATGATCTGAAGCCAGGCTGGCTCCTCCTACCTTTCCAACCAAGATTAGTTTGTTCACTGAGGCACTTCCATAGTGTCTCCTGTCATCTTCAACCTTTACAAGGAGCCGCAAGGGGCTCTACACACCCACACCAGTATCACGAGTCACCAACATGCTGATGATGCACAACTCTTCTTCAAAGCCTCCTCTGCTTCAAACATCCAGTGCCTCAAACAATGCATGCACATCCTCCAGACCTGGATTTGCAGTGCTCACCTGAAGCACTGTTACAAGGCAGAGTGATAGGGAAACCTCGGGCCTTGGATGGAGCACTTGGGAACAATAGGATGAGAACTAAGCACTTGCATGAGGAATGTTCAGCTGATGTTTAGATCTCACACACATTCTGCTTTATCTCTCTGTTGTCAGAAAACCTATTGTGAACAATATCAGTGGTTAAAGATGGGCTTTGGGTCAGCCCATTGCTTACCTTTGGTGGTCTTCCTTGTCAATGCTATTTGGTTACTTCCCATTCGACGGCTTGCCTCCCTCTTCTTGTGTTTAGCTCCACCCTGCACCATAGCTTCTTTACTATCCTTCCCATTGTATGACGAGTAGCGTGCTACTCATTACAGTCAAACAACTATTCTCCTTTTGCTTTTACAGTGAGGTGCTCTCCCCTCACAACCCTACCCCCATGCTTTTTGTATTGATTCCCCCCAAGCACGGCTACTCCTTCCCCCACCTCTCTGGGCTTTTTTTTATTTCCCCCCGTCACCTGCCCCACCCCCTCCTTGAACATCATTCATCCACACCATTACACTTGGTGGAGTTCAGTGGTCTCCCCTCACTGTTCCCTTCTTGTTTTATTTCTTTTTTGCTTCTGTTTGTAGGAGGCCTAGCAGCTGAAATTTGCTGCTGGGTACTCCTTTCTACCTAATGCAGTTTTATGCACTTTTTCAATTTGGCAATTTATTTCTTAGGATGGGTGTCCAGGATTTTGGAATAGTACATACAGGACATTAAAAAGAAAACATGAACACTGAAGAGTCACAACGCATATATGCAAATATGTGATGATGTACACGTCATCACACTAGGGTCTCTGTATCATCATGGGTCATATGTACACATGCATGTATGTGTATACCTCAAAGAGCTAATGCTTTTTTTGCCAATAGTGTTCAGCATCGACAATAACCAGTTTTTCTTTAGAAATTAATGGCAAGGCCATAAGACATGAACATTTGGTTTTGCCAATGCTTATTGATCCTACAGCCCTTTCAGTGCCAACCACCTGGCTGCCTCCTTCTAGGTGTCTAGCTGCCTAAACAGTGCCCAGCACCCACCAACCCGATTTGAGACCATTGTGCTGCAAACTAGTCCAATGTGTGTTGGCTGCGATGCGCCTAAATTGTCACATTGCTTGGCGGTGTGCAATACGTGGCGACCCTGCATTTGTTCTTACCTGCAGGGTAGTTGGTTGGGTGGGTGAAGGCAGCTCAGGGAGCCCAGGTTAACGGTGCAAGAACCACCATTCTTGTAGTTTTCTGTGTACTTTCTACACAGCGCCATCTTTGTTTTCTAAAAATACCCAATCCAAGATGGTGCCTTTCCTATTTTTCTCTATGGGTGATTTCCCAATCCAAGATGGTGGCCATTTACTTCCTGTGGATTATTTCCTCTTCCTGGTCACCTTCCAGTGTATAAGGCAGTGGGATCTGGTCAAGAGTGTGTCCCAAACGTTCACACACTGTGTATACTCTCCTAGCTAGTTCCTTGAAATTCTGACTAGTTTTTCTTGTGCCCTTGCTCCAGGTTTGTCTTTTCAGCATCTCCAGCACTTCTGGATTCTTCTTGGAGGATGTTGCTCCTTTGGCTTTTCCTCCTCCAGAAGTGGTTCCTTTTCTTGGTCATCCCCTAGCTTGGGATTCTTCCTGTTGGCAGTGGGGGCTTCAAGAAGGAATCACCCTTTTCTTCAGCGTCAAGGTCTCCAGGATCTGAAGCCGACCACCACGCCCAGCCATCAACAGGGAGTTATCAAATCCAAGTGTATATCACTCCCTTCAACAGGACTGGCTTTGCATCTATCAGGGAACTACTAATCAATAAGTATGGTGGGTCACAAATTCTGGCAAGCACCAATCAGCAGGCAAGCTGAGAACTAAGCCCCCCTCTGGACAGCTGGTGTGTTTCACCACACTTCAAGTTTCAATGTGTATATATTTTGCCAAAGTGGGTTTTAATCTGTTTCTTCCTACATTTGTACATGTTACGTTTGATGCAAATCCATGTTCTTGAATTATTTAGATAACATGGAGAGTTCTGTCAGTCACTGTAGCAAACATGCACCCGGTACCACAGATGTGTAGATTTGGACGCGGGCACCACACAGGGTTATATTATATGTCAGAATGTCATCAGCAAACATTTCCTCACACAGATGTAATGACTTGCATATCATTTACAAATATCATTCATAGGGTCTAGATTCCCTATGATTAGCTCTAATGTGGTACATTTTGTGAACATTATTCAGCACACAATATTACTGCCATATGATATTTTGGTGCAATATTCTAGGACTGTACCAGACACAGGTGTCTGTCCCCTACCACACATGCACCCCTTATTCCATACTCCTACTCTTGTGGCCTCATGGCTCAATGCACACAAATGTCCACCTACATCTGCTGCCACACATTCACAACAAAGGTATAGAGGTTCAAATCAGCCCTCTGGGGGGCCTTGTGCATGCTCTCTGCTGCCCCTCTGGGTACACCCAAAAAAAGGGTCTCACACACACACACCACCACCATCTGTATAAAGCAAGGTGAACACAAGTCAAAATTGTTGATGCTGATTTTTTTTTTTAATTTTGCTTCATAAAAGCTTGCTCTGAGCGGGAAACAGAGAGGAACGTCAGTATAAAATCAAGAAAAGTAAGGCACCAAAGTCATTATATTTGGCAGAAAAAAATGAAGAAAATATCCCATTCTCCCACGCCCTCCCCCCTACCCTGTGGAGGTTGGACATCGGCGAAGCTCGCACTATCTACGAATGAAAAAAATACATACACTTAAAAATCTTGTCCAAAATACAAATATCTCAATGGTCTTAAAATGGAAAATAAAATACATTATTTACAAATAATTTGGGGCGCAGTCTGTATAGCGGGGCTGATTGTCCGCAGAAAGGAGGGTGATCGTAACGAGATGTCGTGAGGAGGCAGGCGGTATTAGTCTCTGGGCGAGGCAGTGGTTTTTAGCGAGTGCATGGGAAGGGGAGGTGATTGGCTGGGGAGAGGACAGTGTCATCGGGAAGGCGTGCCCACAAATCTTCACTGGGAGGCGGAGTCAAGAGTGGGATAGATGAGAGCAAAGAACATCAGACTGGTATCTGGAGGGACTGAAATTTCTCTGGAATGAGCCGTGTTAATGAAGTGTTACTGTTAGAAGATTCTATAGCATGTTAGCAATAAAGGAAAGCAACTGTAGACTAAGATCAGGGCCACTGGAATTATGCGGCGAGAGAACACCAAATTATGCGGCAGGGTTGACTAAATAATGCAGCAATAAAAGTCAAATTATGCAGCATAATGTGGCATTTTTTTATACTATTACTTTATTGTTTTTTAATTTTCACACATGGTACTACTCTCTGGACAAGGATCTCACCTTATTAGTACAAGTGTGAGAATAAAAATGTGGATATACACAATTGAAAGACAACCTTTGTGAAGGGTCTTCCACTGCACGGGAACCCGTGTTTCCACGTTTTTTGTAACATTTGATTAGTTTATGGTAGAAACAAACATTTTTTCTTAAAATCTGAAAATGATGCAGTTGATGATGGATAATGTGGCAAATGCAGCAGGTCCATTACTATTTAAAAAAAGCCGCGGCTGCAGAATGACATACTTCCAGTGGCCGTGTCTCAGATACAGGAAAGCAGCTGTAAAATGAGGTCCCGCACATGTAGCAGCACTGCACGTGTGCACATGCGCAGAGCAAATGCAGCACTCAAGGCTGCAGTGCAAGCTTCCCTCACACTCCCATGGGCTACGGCAGTGCACGGTTCCTTCACACACACAGAACAGGCAAATAAGGGTCACCGCAGTGCAAGCTTCTCTCGCACATAGAACAGGGACAGCGATGGAGACCAGCACTGCAGCCTTTTGTCGCCCTCAGTACAGGCACATAACGGAGAGTGCAAGCTTCCCAAATACAGAAACAATATTTGAGGCTCGGGCCAGACGATGCGTTAAATAAGATGAATAGGGGCACTAGGGGGACATTTCAACAAGCACAGATGACGACAATCGGGAGCAATAATTCGGGGAAGTCACTGTTTAAGGGACAGAGGCGAGACGGGAGCAGTGTAGCAGGCACAGGGAGCTAAACAATCTCTAATCAAAGCTCTCAGACATTATTTTGCATCCATTTTTAGTTGACAAAAATCAGATTTGGGCTGTAGCGACACTCTTCTCATCTCACTCGTTCCAGTCCAATGTTTGAGCTTCACCGTTGTGGTTTTACCAAGGGCCATCCTCACAGCCAGCAGAAGCTGAGAGCTCTGAAACAAAGTGCAGAGCTGGGTCCCAGAGCACACAATACCAAGTCACAGGTTCAATTCACACCATAAATATATAGATATATAAATATTAAAAATCGATAACAACCAGATTCCAAAACAGGTTCAAATTCACCCTAGAGGTTTTAGACTGGAGTGACGCAGGCCAGAATTGAGGTGCATAAGGGGAGCGGTCTTTGTGTACCCCAAGGCTGGTGTAGCGGATGTCAGTGCTGTTCAGAATCACAGTGCACTATGGAGCTGTGTACTAGTACCGGAAGTGAACTAGAAAGGGCTATTGCAGCCCAGAGATGTCTAGACTGAGCTGCCTTTGTAATGTAAGGTGGATTTGTAGAGCATTGCTTGTCACCCTTGAGGGAATCCAGGCGCTATAGGCCCCAGTAGTGGATTAACAAATGATATTACAGTGCACAAAAGAGAGACATTGACAGAGCTCTGGGTCCACTGCAGTACTGTAGAGACTACTACAGGTAAGATAAAGGGTCTGACATAGGCCATAGGGTATTATGAGATTCAGATGTTGGCGGACAGGATATCCTACTGTTGTGACAGAGTAACCCGTCTGCTGAGTTCTAAATCAGGCCCTAAGGTATAGACGTACATGAAGGCCTCAGCAGTCGTACTGCACATGACTCACTGAGCCGGATTGAAATGCACTGACCCAGTGGTTTTGGGTCCCAGTACTGATGCCCTGACAGAGCTGGGTGTGAGTCCCAGGACTGAGAGGGCAGGAGCTGCTGCAGAGCAAGAGTGGGGTGCCCTGAGACAGCTGTGTAGCACTGCAATTGCTTGTAGGCTGAGGTCAGAGTCGAGCTGTAATGCGTGCCAACACGACACAGCTGTTTGGGTGAGGAGATAAATGGCCAGTACACGCCCAGTAGATTGTTCTAGAAGGTTCTGGGCTCTCTTGGAGTCTCTCGGTGCCATGGTTGGCACATCCATCCACGTGGCCGGACACGCACAAGAGCAGAGCAAGGACAAGCCCTGGGGTGACAGCAGTTCGTTTGTGGGGCAGTCTTTGGGGGTTCATTGCCTCAGGACAGCCTCCTTCCTCCTCCGTCCACCTCTCCTCCAAGAGGCTGAGCAGCCCGTGGCGTTAAGACGGCGCGGACCCCATCGCTACAAGACACTCTCGGTATCCCCGGAGTCGGTGTCCCTGCGAAGAAAGCAGAAAACAAGAGTGAGCCAGGGATAAATATTTAATTTCTTGGGGTACACAAGCCTAAAGGGAAACTTTAAAAGGCTAGAAGTACTGCAACACACTGAGAGCTCGAAATGCGACTGACCCTATCGAACCCTACTAACATTCTGGGGACACCAACAAGACAGGAAATTTCACACATTTTCAATAAGAAAATCCTTAATTGTCATTTCTACTCCTTTGGAGTGCCAAGCATAATTTCATCCGAATGAACAAGTAAACAAAATGATAGTTTCTTCAATAACTGATTCACTTCACAAGCAAGTCCACGAAATTCCCACCCTAAAATGCCTCGTAAGTGCCTATTCACCAGAAAGATTTATGAACTTTTCTGTGTGCTACATGTTATTGGCCCTCTTTGCTGAAACTACACTTCCCAGCATTCCATTTATCCCCGAGGTGTGTGTTCTATGCTTTTCACGGAGTGTACCAGCAGAAGTACAATGAAAGGGCCTTTCTCATTGCAGAGAGGTAAACAACGGCGGCCATCTTGCAGTGGC
This sequence comes from Pleurodeles waltl, assembly GCF_031143425.1. NCBI lineage: Eukaryota > Metazoa > Chordata > Amphibia > Caudata > Salamandridae > Pleurodeles > Pleurodeles waltl. The sequence goes on from NC_090440.1 coordinate 21,929,895, forward strand.
TGCCCTGACATTCTCCTCAGTAACCCATGATGTCCCTGAAGCTCTGATGCAGTGTCTTTGCTGAGCAGCACAGAGGCAATGTCTGCTGAGCAGCATGTAGTTAATATTTCTGCTGAGCAGCACACAGGCAATGCCTCTGCTGAGCAACTCATAGGCAATGTGTCTGCTGAGCAGCACATAGTCAATATCTCTGATGAGCAGCACACAAGCACTCTCTCTGCTGAGCAGCACACAGGCAATGCCTCTGCTGAGCAACTCATAGGCAATGCCTCTGCTGAGCAACTCATAGGCAATGTGTCTGCTGAGCAGCACATAGTCAATATCTCTGATGAGCAGCACACAAGCACTCTCTCTGCTGAGCAGCACACAGGCAATGCATTTGCTGAGCAACTCATAGGCAATGCCTCTGCTGAGCAACTCACAGGCAATGTCTCTGCTGAGCAGCACATAGGCAATGTCTCTGCTGAGCAACTTATAGGCACTGTGTCTGCTGAGCAGCACATAGGCATTGCCTCTGCTGAGCAACTCATAGGCAATGTGTCTGCTGAGCAGCACGTAGGCAAAGTCTGTGCTGGGCAGCACAGAGGCAATATCTGTGCTAAAAAACATATTGGCAATGTCTTCGCTGGGCAACACATAGGCAATTTGTCCACTGAGAAGCATGTAGGCAATGTGCCTAACTGATGAGCACATAGCCAGCTCACTGGTACTGCCAGTGCTGAACAGTACATTGGCAATGTCTGCTGAGCAGTTCATAGGCAATGCTTGATCTGAGCAGCACATAGGGAATGTCTGCTGAGCAAAACAAAGGCAATATGTCTGCTGAGAAGCATGCAGGCAATCTCTGCTGTGCAGCACATAGGCGATATCGGTGCTGAGAAGCACGTAGGCAATGTCTACCTGAGCAGCACATAGGGAACGTCTCTACCTGAGCAGCTCTCAGGAAACGCCTGTGCTGAGCAGCAGATAGGTAATGTCTGCTGAGCAGCACATATGCAATGTCTGCTGAGCAGCTCATAGGCAATGTCTGCTGAGCATAGGGAATGTGTCTCCCTGAACAGTAAGTAGGTAATAAACAGCACACAGGTAATGTCTTTTCTGAGCAGCACGTAGGCAATGTGTGCTGAGCAGCACGTCGGCAATGTCTCAGCAGCACATAGGCAATGTTGCTCCTGGTTAGCACATAGCAATCGTTACACTGTCAAATATTTCATAAATGTGATTTTTTATTGCAAAGATGGATCGAAGGTGCCCTCTTGCAGCCAGATGAAGAACAGCCTCTTCCAATATCGAGGGCACCACATTCTGCTTCTGGTCCCAAGGTGGGCACGCTGGGCAGAACAGACATTGTGGCATCGCTTGATAAGGTAAGAACTGACATCTTATTAGGGCAATCTGAGCCATGCCCATACTGGCAGTGACCATATAATCTCACCAGAAATAATGGCAATGACTATAAAAAAAGTCAATAACATTGGAGAAAAATGTGTAAAGCGAAGTCTCCAAGGCACAGAGTACCATGAAACTTTTCTGACCAAGGACGGTATAGCACCTACGGTTGAAGAAACGTCCTTGGGAGCGTTAACAAGATCAGGAAATCCTTCAAGCAGCCAGGAGGATCTCACTTGCTTGCAGGATCCCTCCTTATCAAGCTCTCCACTCCTGGCCTGACTCCGCCCATGAGTGAACAGCCAATTACATTCAAAGACAGCCTTGTGTGGCAGAGCAACTGCAAACCTACCATATTCCAGAGTTTTCCATCATCCGTACAGGCAACGTGATCCATCAACTTGGTAACTTGCACTATCGCAGAGAGTTGCGATTCTAGGTTTACTGAATAAAGAATCGCAATTTTATTCAAGACAAGGAGGCTAGCATTATGCATAACCTTTTGTTTAGCAATTCTGAGCAGCAACTCCAAAACCTCCCAGGAAGAATCAACACACAAAACAATATAATAGAACTTGAGTCCCATAATCACTGCTTTTCCTCCATTTCCTCCCTCTTTTGTTTGTTTTCCTTCTACCTACTTCTTTCGTTCTGTTCGATTGTCATATCCATAACCTCACCTCACCTTTTAAATGTCTCCCAAACAACCTCTCATCATACACACCTTACTCACCATTGTACCTCTTACAGAATGAGCTGTAAACGTTGATAAATCCACAGTTGCTTCACTAATCACAGCCTTGACCCATCTAGCAATCGTAGCATTTGCAACTGGCTTAAATAGTTTCGCATATGAAATGAATAACTGAGCATCTCCTGTACCCCTGTTCTCTGACACTCTATTCTCATATTCCTTCAGACACCTTACCACACACAACTTTGATAATGTATCATACCGGGGATAAAATATAGATTTAGACTATGGGCCTCATTATGACTTCAGTGGCTGCAAAAGCCTGCCCGCCGAAGTTTCGACGGGGAGGTTGCCGCCACTGTGGCAGCCTCCTTGCAGGGCCCATTATGAGTTTCCCATTGGGTCAGCGGGCAGAAACACAGTTTCCGCCCACTGGCCCAGTGGGAAACGGCCAACAGCATTGTCTCTGGCTCATAATAGAGCCGACGGCAAAGCTGTAGTGCGTAGGGTGCACCAGCACCCGTCGCACTGGTCACTGTCAGCAAAGCAGACAGTGAACATTTGCGACGGGGCTGGCCAGGGGGGCCCTGCACTGCTCATGCCAAATGCATGGGCAGTGCAGGGGCCTTTGGCATGAGCAGTGCAGGGGCCCCCCTGCAGCACTCTGAACCCCATCTCTGCCAGTTTTTTCATGGCAGGATTACCTGGCTGGTGGAAAAGGGGGTCGTAATCCCCAGGGCGGCGTTGCTCCACCCTGGCGGATTAGGACTGCCAGAACTGCAAGACCATTCTGTAGACAAAATCTGGCAGTGCTGGCCGTCCAACTGTGGTGCTACCCTGGTGGTCATTAGACCACCAGGGTCGTATTGAGGCTCATAATCTTTGTCCTTTTCTAAATGACAAAAAACACTCCCGCTGGTTGAAAAATCCTATGCGATATTTCTAAAGCTCGCAGATCTGACACCCTCCTGAAAGAAATTAAACACAATTAAGTCACCAACTTCCAAGTTAATTCCCTTTCCAGAAACCTATTAGGCCACAAATAACTTTAAAACTAAATCAACATCCCACAAAGTCTGATATTTTGGCCTAGATAGTCTTTTTCATCAAATCCCTTTCATTACTCTACATACCAAGGGGTTCCTACCAATTGATAATCACTGCTGTGAAGAATGACCACCTGCAATTGCAGATCTATAACAAATGACCGTCCTGTAAGACAATCCTTTTTCAAATAATTCTGCCCAAAAATTTGCCACCTCTATCTCATCAACTTCCACAGAATCAAAATCCCTCTTCAAGCCCAAACATAACCAAACTTTCCATGCTCTGTTGTGCTTCTTTCTGGGTCCTGGTGCCCATGACTCAAGGAGTAAACTAGAAGCTCTTCCTGAAAGACCACTGAATCTTCCGGAACACCTGAGATCTTTCATACGAGAAGGTTCATATAACCTGACTCTACTAAAGGATGCTCCTTCCGTCCTGCGCCCAGCAGAAGACCTCTGTGAGACCATATTATGTACATTATTTCCACAGCCATTTCCATGTCCATTGGGAACCAAACCTGCGTCTTCCTAAAAGGAGTCGTATGTATCAATTGACATCTCTGTCTCCTCACTTGTAACAAAACACTCTGTATCATCAAAAATGGTGGAAATACGTAACCCCTCACTTTCGACCAATCCTGTGTGAATGCATCTATTGCACCACGCTTGGGTTTGGTCTCCAACTGACATATTTTGCTAACTGATAAGCTAATCTTGAAGCAAACAGATCTCCCTCCAATGGCCCTAAAACCATCTGAATCCTTAGGAATAGATTGTCCCTCAATTCCCAATCCTTGAAATCCCTCTGATTCCATGAGTACCAATCTACCTTTACATTCAGAATCACTGGAAAATACTCCACCTTCAATTCTATTTTGTGTTCCAAACATAATTCCCATATTTCTTGTGCCAACTCTGTTAATTTCCTGGATCTGCTTCCTCCCAACCTCTTTACATATGTAACTCTATCACATTGTCCATTTTTAACAAAACTGAATTCCCCATCAACCTCTCTCTGAAACACCGAAGGGCAATCAAACCTGCCTGCATCTTCAGATAATTTATATGTTCTGTCTTCTCTAATGAACTCGAAATTCCACCTGTCTCCTGATTCAAACTAATTGCACCCCAACCCAAGGTGCTGGCATCCGCCTCTATTACTAAATCTGGGTTTCCTCCAAAAATCGCCTGACTGTTCCAGGTCTGAAAATTTTCTTTTCATCAAATCAACCCTTCCTGAGATTCTTCTGTCATAGTCACTACATCTCCGTACCACAGGCCTTTCCTCAAACCAGAAGTCTTTAAACATTGAAGAGCCCTGTAGTGCAAAAGACCCAGAAATACTGCTTGAATGGAAGATGATAATAAACCAAATTCCTCATTTTAACAATGTCCTTTTCGATATTAACTTCACTTCCTCTCTTATTTTTCATACCTTCTTCTCCAGTAATTGTCATTGATTTATCTTTATGTCTAATGCAAAGCCTAAACATTCTATCATCCTTGATAGAACTAATATTGATTTGTCTATGTTTACTATGGAACCCAATTCCTGAACTAATTTGATCACCACTTTCAACTGTTCTCGTAACTCGTCCACATCCTGATTCATAATCAGAAAATCATCCAAATAAATAATCATTCTTATTCCTCTTTCCCTCAAATATCCCACGACTGGCCTCAGAACTTTTGTAAAACACCAAGGAGCTGATGTTAAACTGAACGGGAGGCAAAGAAACTCGTAGAACTGCCTCTTCCAATGGATTTGTAAAAATGTCTGACTCTCCTCTGCCATTGGAATCGTGAAACAGGATTCTTGAGGTCTAAGTTCACCATCCAATCCAACATCACAAATGGTGATGATGGAGCGTCACAAACTGATTCACACCTCACAGGTTTATTACAGGCCTCCAGCCGTGTCCTTTTTCTTTACCAGGACCAGGAATAAGGTACTTCCATAACCTTTGCCTTCCTCCTTTATTTTCTCTATTACATTATTTTCCGACATACATCTAATTTCTTCCTGTACAATGCACTCCAGTTCTTTTTGAAACACTAAGGGGACGATTTAAGAGCCCCTAGCACATCCTTGTGCCACATTAGCGTAATTTTTTTTTACGCTAATGTGGCCAAACGAGTTCAAAATCACTGCGCCAAATTTACAAAGTGGCGCAATGCATGCATTGTGCCACGTTGTAACCCTTTGCGCTACATTATGCCTGCTCTAGGCATAATGTATGCAAAGGGGGCATTCCCCTGTTAGGGGGCCGAAAACATGGTGCAAAGAAATCTAAGAGATTTTTTTCAGCACTTTGGACGCCTGCTCAGAGCAGGCATTAAAAGGAGGCACGCCGCTGATTACAATGGGCCTCAATGGGGGTTGCAGGATTAGCATCAAAAAATTTTACGCTAACCCTGCAAAGCTCCAAACTAGCATCAAAAAGTCTGACACTAGTTCCCTAACTACTAGTGTTAGGGGGGGGTGCTAAGGGGCGCAAGAAAAGTGGCGCTGCACTCTTAAATCAGGCCCTAATTCTTTTGGCTCTTCCAACTGCAAAGGTTCCTGATAGAAAGCTATATTGTAACCTTATTGTCTGTAAAACCCATGCATCTTGAGATATAATTTCCCATTTTTGTTTGAAGAACTTCAACCCTTCCTCCCTCATTTGAAGGGATAAAAGTTGTGGAAAACCTCATACTCGCCTTGTCCTTGATTTTGGAAAGCATTCTGTCCTCTGCCTCGGCTTGCTCTCCCACGGCCTCTCCCTTTCTGGGGATAGAATTGAAACCCACATTGGTTTCCTCTAAAGGAACCATACACATGGTTTCCTGAATGTTGAAGTTGATACTGGGCTCTACCACATACTCAGCCGGAAGAGGTGCCAGAAGAGGTCCATCTGGCCCTCCCACAAAAACCACTGTCATTAAAGACTGTTCTCATAGAGTATCTGCCTTCTCAAGACTAGTAAAAGTCTGAACATATTTAGAAAGAGATTTAACCATCCCTTCTCCAAAAGGCAAATCTCTTGCTTCTTCTGAAATCTCTTTTCTGAATAAATCACATAGCTTTGGGCTTATACCCAATAATACAGTTTTGTGTCTTTCACTCAGTAATCTGGTGTTAGACTTTCCTAGTAAACATTTTGCCCGTTGACACCATCCTTGTTAGGCCATAATATCTAAATCTGTTCCTTTAATGAGGGCATCCTCTGCAGCATCAAAGGACCTTATCCTGACATTGTTTCAGTGGTTTTTCAAATCCTTTCCTGGGGTCCTTTCCCAATTTAAATACACAAGTTATTAAATCAGCATCCAAATTAGGTGTTATAGTCACTTTGTCGTCCATATCAGGCCGTGAACATTCAGCCATCATTGTGCCATTTCCTCTTCTCCTAAAGGTTTAGGTAGATCACCTTAATATAATCTGAAACATGTGCCAATGGCCACAGATGTTTAACCCTAGGATGACGCATGTCTTTGGGGTCCACCAATGTTTCCCCAATGGATCCACAACTGTACTCACTGCTTTAATTTTTTGTTTCATACTGATGTCTTCACCAACATCTATGTCATCTTTATATTTCAAATCCAGAGGATACTCATCCAAATCTGATTTTATACCTCGGGATCCTCCAAGGAAACGTGACTGGCTTTTTGTTTTGCCGCGCAGGACATCTGATTTATTTGAACTGCTTTGGGTTCCTTTACTAGTTGACACCTCATGCGTATGTTTCTGTTTTTTATCACAATTACAACCCTGGACCTCTGTTCAATCCTTCTTCATAAGATATGGAAAAATATTCCTCATCCTCCATATTCCTCTTGTCTTTATTTTTACTCAAAACTTGCTGAACTGTTTCTTTAACCACCCGTGTAGTTCTTCTGATAAAAGCTTCCTTATCAATTCCTCCTGTGAGGAAACCTCCACATTGGAATCACTCATCCTAAATAATTAGCCAAGTTTTATAGAGAATACCCTATATTTTAAACAAAACCTGAAATACAGCCCAGAAATGTCAATTTCACTGATAGGACTGTTTTAAATATGCAAATGGTCGTGATCGTTGAGCAAACTGTCAACCGATCACAACTGTTCCTCTTGTTTCCTTGGAAACCACTTCCTACTCCAATCTCCCCATATAAGATATCCTAATGCTTCAATGCAAGGTCAATTGCCTTTAAAAACAAATATACCCACTCATGTCAAGCATATATAAACAAGGCCAATCGCCTTTAAAAAACAACCCTTTTGTTCTGTGATGAAAGAATAAGCTTTCAGTCACCTCACTGTGCGCACATGCTGCAAACCTTGTGCACAAAAGCCAGAAGCTTCTCGCACCTCCAACACCTCATGCTTAGTAAGCAGCAGTCAATTCTACATTTATCATTGAGTTTTGACTGAAATAACTGCTAAAGTTATGACTTTATGAATATCAACGTACCTCAAAGTTACCTAAAGAAATCAATTTTAAGTGAAGCCTAGAGATTCAATCATAGAAAAAACACACTATAAAAAACAAATACAGATTACCTATAAAGTTGTGTATTAACCAATCAGAAAAGATACACTCATACTCATAAATTAAACTAAAGAATACACAGTCATCCATTTTTACATATAACCCTTAAAATACTTATCTGCCCAGAAGCAGCAAACAAAAGAGATAGAACATGGAGGACAAGCTGTATTTATGGGTTCAATGTTCTATTTTATTGTGATGTGTGCTGATTCTATTCTGGAAGTTTTCAAAGTTGCTACTCAGAAGTGGTCAATAAAAGGTTATGCATAATGCTAGCCTCCTGTCTTGCTATAAAATCCTGACTCACAAATAAAATCAGGCTTTTTGATCCTTGCCTAATCGCCAGTGTCCACCATTCTCCACCCAAAAACTTCAGCATACCTGTCCTGCATGCACTATCTTATACCCACCATCTTTCATTGTAAACTGATCAACCGCTCTGCATTCTTTCCCTTCTCTACTGAACATTGAACCGGGTACTCGTTCTCTCGTGGTACACCTGCACTGACATGTGGAGCTGTTCTCATAGCCCACATCACCTCTTTCAAACCCTTTTTCCATCCCACTTGGTTAATCAAAGCCACCAGCAGCTGGTCTTTAATGACCCTATTGTCACATTCCACCAACCTATTGCTCCTGGGATGGCAAAGAAAACTCTTTACATGCTTGATGCTGTAACAGTCCAAGTATCATCTGTTTTACTCGGACACTGATGGAGTACTGTAATCGGTTACCATATCACTCGAGCATCCCTCCCTGATAAACTCATCCTGCAAAAATGCAACTACGCTGCATGCAGCGGGGCTGGAATTTTTTTTTAGTGGGGTGCTTCCATCGATGTTAACGTTGCTAAAGTGATAGAGATTTTGAAAAATCCAAGCGTCACACAAAGAACGGGTGTAGCAAATGAGTCACTCCCATTCAGCAGGAGAGTGTTAAGAGTGTAGTATGTACCCGGGGTGTATATGGTGCACACTGGCACACATATATTACTAAAGCATGGTGTGGCAGCACAATGCCATTTACAGACAGCATATTTCCATTGAAATGGCAACACAATTTGCACTGACATGCAGTTTTACTGCTATAACTATTTAGCATACAAACAATACTGTGCAGTAATCGGGTTTCAGCAAACATTTACAATCTGCACATCAACAAGAGTCTTGAATTGTTTTGATCCTATTAGCATCTTTCTATCAGAAGATGTGCTTCATTTGTGCTTTTCTAACTGCTGTTATGTTTTCATATGTTTGAACAGCTCATGTTAGAAAACAACTGGCCTCCTGCAGCCTTTCCTTTCACACTCCCTGTACCCCAGCAAGATTGGCAGAGTCTGTTGGCATTCACGACCTCCTCCCTGGGAGGACTGGAGTAACTCACTGTCCAGTGTGGGAGGAGGAACACATCTGCCCAGACCTTTCAGAGGAGTAAGTAAAATGGTTTCTCCCCTGGAAAAATGGTTTTGCTGTGATGGGACAAAACCAGAGAAAGGATAAAATTTTCAGTCTCATAGAGGGCTGATTTTTCCCCAGTCTGAATTATATCCTCTGTTTTTAAAACAATATGATTAAAAATAAACTTGTTTTAGTTTTTTAACAGTGCAAGTCAAAGAACAGCTTTCTATAACTGGTGCTACCAGGCAGAGGATATTATTGTGAGTTTTCTTTTCGTAGGATGGTGCATGCTGTCTGTGTTTCTTCTTAATCCGTCTATTGTTTTGACATTGTGATTTGTCTCAGCGGAGCGTACTTTTCTCGGGTTCAGGTATCTAACCTCACCCTTGTGTGTGTGATCAACCCCAGCATCCTACTCACACCCTTAGCCTTTCTTTGTGTCTTTCTGTACCCTGTCTGCTACCCTTGCCCTCTTCAACACTCCTATGTGTGTGATATAATTTCCAAAGCTCCAAACACAGAGGGGAATATTTACAAAGGCATTTTGCAGCATGTAAAGTACTATTTTAATGTCTGCCCTTATTTGCCTTTGTCAATTGGCTCTAATAAAATGGGGCATTCAGAGAACATTCATATCTAATTAGTACACACAGAAAGAACTGTGCTATCTTTGTAATTTTACTAATAGGGATTTGGACGTTTCATGACGATTACAAAAGCAAGTCAGAGTACATAACGAAAGTGCTCCTGTAGAACTAATTCCTGCACTCACAAATGATTTTGTGAATCTGCTCCGGTGTCAGCTGGGTCTGGTGGCTTAGTGGGCTTCCGCGTCCGCTGCAGGGATCTGTGTTTTACCCACAAGGTCAGACATTGAAACGCTGGTGTGTCTACTCAGTTGTTCATCCTCCTGATGCCAATGAGTAGAAATGAGGAGCAGATTTATGAGAAATGTGACGCAGCGCAGTGCGTCATCTTGATGCGCTGCCCTGCGTCACGGCGAAAGGGCAGGAATGCACCAAGTTTATAGAACACAGAGCATTCCTGTCCTTTCCCCCTGCGCTGGCGCACAATGGGCTGCCTAGGCCCAATGCAACCACCCTTGCACTAAGGTGCAAGGGTGCCTGCGTTGCATGCAGGATTGTTTTTGTGCAGGAAGGGGCACCTTCCTGCACAAAAACAATCCTTTAGGCCTTTTTCTCTTTCTATGTGTGCTGCAGAATGAGGAGAAATAAATATATTTCACCTTGCTACACCTCCCCGGGGCAGGTGACGGATTTTGGCGCATTCACATGTTTACCAGGTTTAGTAAATCTGGGATTGCATCAAAAACCACGAGAGTTGCATGGGAATACCCATGCAACGCCTTCCAGGGCAGAGTAACGTAACAGAGCAATTTGTGCTGCGTTGTGTTACTCCAGATTAATGAAGCCACGGTGGGCTATGCAAAGTGGCCTTACGTGGCTTCATAAATCAGACTTAGGGCTTGCGTCAGTTGTGCAGTGCTCAATACCGTGTTGCGTGGTGCAAAAGTGACACAATCGGGCTCATAATTATGCCCCTAAGTTTAGAAACAGTAGACACCTGTAATCTGTCGATAGCACCGAAGGACCCCTTGTGGTATACGCTTGCTCTACAATTATACTTGTTATGTTACGATGAGCCCAGCTGATGTCCTCACGGGCATCGATCACTGGAAGCATGCGGCAGCGAGGGCACACTCACCTCTTGCGGTACCGCTCTTTCCGATGAGGGATGTCTGTGTCCGTCTGATTCAGGTCAGACACTTCCACCTGGGACTTGCTCAGGTATTTAGTGGCCTGATGGGACTGGGCCAGGTGGCCACGAGGTGGCGCAAGGTCCTTCCTCTGTGGGATGGGAGGTTCATCTGGATCCCAGCTCTCTGCTGCTCCCACACTCAGGAAGGATGTGTATCCATCCTCCACCGACCCTGCCTCATCGTGAAAGAGGAGGCTCCGAGACCGAACTGCAAAGATCAGACACCCAGAGCGTTACAAGAGGAAGAAGTCTGCCAGGAAGAAAAACACACATCTGGCTAAACATATCCTTCAGAAATACTGATTTCTACTGTGATTTGGATCAAGGGAGCAGCCTGAAAATGAAAATACCCCCAACTTAGAACCAAAATTCTCATGGCACCAAGCAAGTGATCCAAGTAAGGCTGAACAGCCATAGAAGCACTTCCTTTCCACTTCTACCCAAGTATCAATCCATCATTGTCTGGCCCTTCAACTTACTGGTGATATCCACCATTCTGTCTTCCATTCATTCTTTCATCCATCATTCAGTCTTTCACCATTCTAGCCATCCATTAGCCATTCCATGCATCTATCCATGTGTTCACACATCAGTCATTTATGCATGAATCCATTCATACATCCATCCACCTATGCAGCATCACTTAACTTACCCATCCCTCAATAATGCCTTTCAGCCATCAACTTCTCCTTTTGTTCGTCCATCATTCATCCATTCATCCTCTTAGATTTCTGTTCACTCTGCCATCCTTACACCCACCAATGCATCCTCTCAGATTTCTGTTTGGTTTGCCATCCATCCATTCATCCATCCATCCATGTATCCATCCATCTCAGATTTACATTTACTCTGCCATCCTTTCATCCAGCCACCCATCCTCTCATTCACTCATCCACACATCTTTTCACCCATGCATCCATCCATCCTTTCACACATCTACCCCTTCACCCACCCATCCATTTTTTTACCCAATTATTCATTCATCGTTTCCTTCCACCCATACTTACACCCACTCATGCATCCACTAGTCTATCTTTCTCCCTTTTCTAGCTCCCCTCTTTTCTTTCTTCCTTTGTATTAATTAGGATCTCTCATCTGCCAAGTTGCACATAAGAGGCCCATGTGAACCTCACCCGCCCCTGGTCTGGGTAACTCTCCCCGCAGCCAGCTGAGCTCGGGTTGTCACTTCCAAGCTTGTTATCCTTCTGTGATAATACACTGAAGAGATTCCCTTACCAAGAGGTGTGGTCAGTGTGGGACTGGGGTCTGTCTAGCAACAATACCAGGGCAGTGAAATCAACATTTGTAAATCTTTGTAGTAAGCTACAACTGTACAAATGGAACTATTTTCGTCACCAAAGTGTCCAGTTAAACATAGGTTCTGTCACAGTCTACATAGATCAGTTTCTGCACTCTGAAGCCTCTTGGATGATTCTTGCATCAATTCTGAGATTCTATGTACACAGGCGTTTCCCTTGGACATAACGATAAGGAGTACTTTATGGTCCATACGTGACAATATAACCCATTCCAGAAGCAAAGAGTAGGGATTTGAAGTTCTTGATAAGTAAAAACCTTTTACTGATATTTGTAGTCCTGATGAAGGCCTGAAAACAACAGAAAAGCCAAAACTGTAGACAGTGGTTATCTAATTATTGAAATCTCTCTACAGATCGTAAGTTATTGCTAAACACAGTGTCCCCCCCTGAGGTCAGCGCCCCCTCCCCAGGTCAGCGCCCAGTGCGGCCACACTAGTCAAACTGCCCTAAAGCTGGCCCTGGTCCTTGTCCTACGCACCACACCAGAGCTGCCTTTGTTTCACTAAACCAGCGACTCCATGCCCTCGTCCACTCACTCTCAGACTCACGTTGACTGTTGGGACACCGACACAGAGATTCACACTCATTTAGGCACATGATGAGATTCACACAGGTACCCTTAAGGGAGCACCGGCAGGAAAGACTCACCTCGGCTTGTCGTGTACACATCCGGCACCCCCCCGGGCACAGTTTTCACTGTCTGCGACCCAGAGGCAAAGTCTGGGAAACACGGCACGAGTGAGCCGAGCACCAGGACGAAGCAGACCACCACCACCTGTGGAGGGAGCAGGGGAGAGGAGTGAGTGATCACTGGCTGCTCTCAGCCAGGGCCGTCTTTAACGCTGGTGGCGCCCTGTGCAATAATCGTTTTTGATCAGTGCCCCTACCTCCAGTTCAGCACCCAGTGCGGCCGCCCTGGTCGCACCTCCCTAAAGCTGGCCCTGTGAACAGCAGAGAAGCACCCCAGCCACCACAGGCGGGGTGTGTGAGGGACCCACAGCCCCTGTTCTAGAGCCCTTGTAAAGGCAGAGAGAGTTTCAGCTCACACAGAGCCCACCAGAGAGAGAGGACCCTCACCTCAAGAACTCCTAGGGAAAACTGAGGGAACACTAACACACACTGAGGTGGAACCCCAGCTCCAAGGAGGGATTTCCGGACCAGCAGCTATCTTACAGAAATTTGGTGTCACTCATCAAACATACCCATGAGCCACCGCGGGGTTGGCATGGCATCAGAGGCAGAACGCAAGGGTTCGATGCCAGGTGGTGAATGCAATGATAGTGCAAGGGAGGGAGGGTGTCACGGGAGCCGCAAGTGTGAGGTGAGAGTCCAAGGGATGAAGGGGGAGGTGGACCACGAACCAGTCACATGCAGTCCACAGACCACACTTACCATAAGGCAGGTGCCCGTCTGAGTGGATGCCAGCTTGTATGGTCGGGAGATCTTCCCAGCCACCAGGGCCTGAAGTTTCTGCAGCTGCTGAAGCAGGGTCCTGGGCAAAGACACAACAGAGCAGGGGCATTGTTACTTTCCTCACTTAACATTTTTAATAGTAACAATTAGTCATACAGGAGGCATCAGATTCCCACTGCGTCCTCGTGGTTCGGAAACAGGAGTATCTGGTGCCTCGCCTCGTAAATCCTCGTCCCATGAACCTCTAAAGGTTAAGCAGATGAATCAACACTCCCAAAGGTCAAATATGTGACCTTCTATTTGCAAGATTAACCCAAACCCACCCAGCAATCTGACTGGTTGATTGTTAGCTACTCACTTCACTGATCGTGGGATTTCCCAAGAGATGCCCAAAAGCTTTGAGGTTTGAAGTTAGGCGTAAAACAAGCATTTGCAAATCCAACAGGTTTCGCCAATGCGAGACTTATTGCAGATGTCAATGTATTTTAAACATGTTGCACGGCAGCACAGCTGCTGTGCAACGTGGCTTAAAGCAAATAAAAGCCAGCATTGCCCGCTTCATAGCACTTGTTTTGTTAATGTTTTTTTTTAAAGATGTTACAGAGCAGCACGAGCTGCTGTGCAACATTGCACAAAGTAAATAAAAACAAAGCGCAATGGCATGCCCAGTGTTGAGCGCTTCATAGCCCTTTGTTCTTATTTACTCTAAGCCATGTTGCACAGCAGTGTGGCTGTAAAAATAACATAGCTCCATTTGGATTTGGTAATGTTTTTTAAAGATGTTGCACAGCAGCAAGGGATGCATGGCTTAAAGTAAATAAAAACAAAGCGCTATAATGCGATCAACACTGGCCATGTCATAGAGCTATGTGCTTTAACACATGCTGCATAGCAACCTGTGCTGCTGTGTGATATGCCTTAAAAAAGCGTGGGGACGTCAGGGTGGAAAGCAGCCTTCTCCTTTGGAAGAGGATGTGGTGTAAGGGCCAAAGCTGCCAACAAGGGAACAAGGTTCAAGCCTCGGTGTCAGCTCAACATCCTGTGATTCTGGGCAAATGCCTAAAAATGTAAAATTCTGTGTCTTTGTTTAATATGACTGGTGCTCATCTAACGTGCTCCAATACCTTTAATACCTTTGGTTTGAGTATTTGATATATAAACTTGCAAACAAAAAAAGCAACAATAGGGAGGAGGGTAGGAAACAGAATGAGAAGCAGGAGGTGGAGGGGTCAGTGGCCTAAAGAGAATGACAGTGAAAGGGTGAGCTCTGGAAGAGAAGTAAGAAAGCATATCTCTAGGTGTCTGTGGCCAGTGGAAGGACACTGGCCACAGGACAAAATATTTGGGCCATGCTCCACGGCAGGGACAAACCCTGAAGCCCTGATGAAGCTGGAGGCGAGGAGGAGGTGCCGACCAATAGGAGGCAACAAAACAAGAGCGATGTGGGAACCAACCAATGTTAATTAAAGGGCAGGCCTTAAACCCCTTTTAAGATTTTTTTCTTCACAAGAGATTTCGCAAGCACAGCGCTATAAATGAGAACAGGGCACAACACTAAAGATAAAACCAGGACCCCTTGACGCCAATGGTGGGAAATTACTGACTTGCACTTCGCAAACTGTCCGAGAGGTGGCAGCAAAGCTCCAATCTTGTGTAATTGGCGCCTGTGATGACATTGAACTAGGGTGCGTTTTCTGACTCTGCTTTTTCAGAACTGAGGCTAACATACTTCAGCCCTGATCAATACGCTGATTTCCAATCTAATTTTATATCCTCTAAGTGGCGTCCTATAATCAGCAGGATAATTGTGGCGAAGATGGCAATTTTCAGCATTTAAAACATTTAGGCCCATATTTATACTTTTTTAGTGCTGCATTTGCGCCGCTTTTTAACGTAAAAGCAGCGCAAACTCACAAAATACAATTGTATTTTGTAAGTTTGCGCTGCTTTTGCGTCAAAAAGTGACGCAAATGAGGCGCTAAAAAAGTATAAATATGGGCCTTATTTCAATAGTAATCTAAAGTGGTCCCACACAGTGTTCTTCATCATATAACACGAGGTTTAATTCACCTTATGAAGCACCTGCGGCAAAGCAAAAAGTGCCCGCACCTCACAGGCCACCAAACATGTGGTTGCAACACACAGCCGGTGCAACTGATTGCCCACCACCCACCCCCTCCGCCTTGCCTCCACTTCCCTCCACCACCCTTGCCCATCCCTACCCCCTCCACCCTGCCTCCACCTACCTCCACCACCCTTGCCCACCCCCCACCCCTCCACCTACCTCCATCACACTTAACCATCCCCACCACCTCCACCCCGCCTCCACATCCCTCCACCACCTTGCCCATCCCCGCCCCTCTACCCTGCCTCCGCTTCCCTCCACCACCCTTGCCCATACCCCACCCCCTCCACCCTGCCTCCGCTTCCCTCCACCACCCTTGCCCATACCCCACCCCCTCCACCCTGCCTCCACCTACCTCCACCACCCTTGCCCATCCCCCAACCCCTCCACCCTGCCTCCACTTCCCTCCACCACCCTTGCCCATCCCCCACACCCTCCACCCTGCCTCCACCACCCTTATCCATCCCCACCCCCTCCACCCTGCTTCCACCTACCTCCACCACCGTTGCCCATCCCCCACCCACTCCACCCTGCCTCCACCTACCTCCACCACCCTTATCCATTCCCATACCCTCCACCCTGCCTCCACCTACCTCCACCACACTTGCCCATCCCCCACCCACTCTACCCTGCCTCCACCTACCTCCACCACCCTTATCCATCCCCACCCACTCCACTCTGCCTCCACCTACCTCCACCACCCTTGCCCATCCCCCACACCCTCTACCCTGCCTCCACCTACCTCCACCACCCTTGCCCATCCCCCACACCCTCCACCCTGCCTCCACCACCCTTATCCATCCCCACCCCCTCCACCCTGCTTCCACCTACCTCCACCACCGTTGCCCATCCCCCACCCACTCCACCCTGCCTCCACCTACCTCCACCACCCTTATCTATTCCCATACCCTCCACCCTGCCTCCACCTACCTCCACCACACTTGCCCATCCCCCACCCACTCTACCCTGCCTCCACCTACCTCCACCACCCTTATCCATCCCCACCCACTCCACTCTGCCTCCACCTACCTCCACCACCCTTGCCCATCCCCCACACCCTCTACCCTGCCTCCACCTACCTCCACCACCCTTGCCCATCCCCCACCCACTCCACCCTGCCTCCACCTACCTCCACCACCCTTATGCATCCCCACCCCCTCCACCCTGCCTCCACCTACCTCCACCACCCTTACCCTCTCCCACTCCCCTCCTCCCCCCCTCGCCAGCTTCATTTCCCTGCAGCACTTTGCCCGTTGGCACCGGGTCTACGCGCCTTTCCAGGGGGATTAAGTCGCAGCTGCAGGAATCCAAGGGGTAAATTCCGCCCTGTATAAAAAATTCCGGCCATTTGGAAATTCCTCCTGGAATTCCGGATTTATCGTAATCGGGCCCTTAATGGCCTCGAGGAGGGACAGTGCGAGCTGGGGGCCATCACGTGATACATATGGTGAGAAGGTTATATTTCCAAGGATTCTGTCTGCTTCAAGGGCCACTTACTAATGCCTGACCCGCCTGTTAACAAGGTACAAGTGCTCATCACCTGGAACCGGCATTATGCGCTATTAAAAAACACCAAAGACACCCAAGCATTGCATCTACTCTCCCAGCCAACACCCCCAAGGCCCCTCATGAACCCAACAACCTGCCCCACCCAGACTCCTAAAGCGCTAGAGCTTGTGATAGGGTAGACGGGCGCTACACCAACACTTGTAGCCTCACATAAAAAAAAACCGAAGGGATCGCACTCGAAACCTTGACTTCTGAAAACAAATTCAAACATTTAAAAGACAGGAGCAAAAAAGTGTGAAGGTAGGTGCACCCCGTGATCAAAGAAACCCGAACCCCCGAGATCAATGTGCAGACATAAAGGCCCTGCCATTCACATATGATCCAGCAGGGGGCAGCAGAGTCCCATCATCTGAACGGATGCCAGATAGAAAGTGCATCCAACCTGATCTCCATTGGACCCTGCTTTTCCAGCACTGACTGACTCCAGGGCACCGCGGCCCCCCTCTGCATCGCCCCCTCCCACTTCACGACTGGCACACAGACAAGACACAGAGGAAAGAAGGAGAGAGAGAAGAGAAAGAAAAAGAAACGGAGAAACACAGCCAAAGAAACAAACAAACAGAAGCAAATAATTATGGATAGAAGGAGAAAGCAGAAGAACAAAAGGGAAAGCAAGAAAGAGGCACCAAAAGATGAACGTGAAAATATAAAAGTACAGGCAGAGAGAGTTAGAGAAAGAAATAAGTAAAAGACAACCGGTAAGAAAGGAAGGAGAGAAGGGGAGGGAAAAGGGAGAGAAGGAACCACGAGGGATGAAGGAACCATGAGGGGTGCAGGAGAGTGGAAGGGAGTGGGGGAGGGAGGGAGGAACCATGAGGGATGCAGGAGGGTGGAAGGGAGAGGGGGAGGGGGAAGGAACCATGAGGGATGCAGGAGGGTGGAAGGGAGAGGGGGAGGGGGAAGGAACCATGAGGGATGCAGGAGGGTGGAAGGGAGAGGGGGAAGGAACCATGAGGGATGCAGGAGGGTGGGAGGGGGAGGGAGGAACCATGAGGGATGCAGGAGGGTGGAAGGGACATGGGGAGGGAGGGAGGAACCATGAGGGATGCAGGAGGGTGGAAGGGAGAGGGGGGGAGGAACCATGAGGGATGCAGGAGGGTGAAAGGGAGAGGGGGAGGGAGGAACCATGAGGGATGCAGGAGGGTGGAAGGGAGAGGGGGAGGGAGGAAGGAGCCATGAGTGATGCAGGAGGGTGGAAGGGAGGGGGGGGAGGAACCATGAGGGATGAGGGAGGGTGGAAGGGAGAGGGGGAGGGAGGAACCATGAGGGATGCAGGAGGGTGGAAGGGAGAGAGGGAGGGAGGAACCATGAGGGATGCAGGATGGTGGAAGGGAGAGTGGGACGGAGGGAGGAACCTCGAGGGATGCAGGAGGGTGGAAGGGAGAGGAGGAGGGTGGGAGGAACCAAGAGAGATGCAGGAGGATGGAAGGGAGAGGCTGTGGGGGGAAGGAACCATGAGGGATGCAGGAGGTTGGAATGGAGAGTGGGGAGGGAGGAAGGAACCATGAGGGATGCAGGAGGGTTGAAGGGAGAGGGAGAGAGAGGAAGGAACCATGAGGGACGGAGGAGGGTGGAAGAGGGGGATGGAGGGAGGAACCATGAGGGATGCAGGAGGGGGGAAGGGAGAGGGGGAGGCGGATAGGGGGAGGAATCATGAGGGATGCAGGAGGGTGGAAGGGGGAGGGGGAGGGAGGAACCATGAGGGATGCAGGAGAGTGGAAGGGACATGGGGAGGGAGGGAGGAACCATGAGGGATGCAGGAGGGTGGAAGGGAGAGGGGGGGAGGAACCATGAGGGATGCAGGAAGGTGAAAGGGAGAGGGGGAGGGAGGAACCATGAGGGATGCAGGAGGGTGGAAGGGAGAGGGGGAGGGAGGAAGGAGCCATGAGTGATGCAGGAGGGTGGAAGGGAGGGGGGGGGAGGAACCATGAGGGATGAGGGAGGGTGGAAGGGAGAGGGGGAGGGAGGAACCATGAGGGATGCAGGAGGGTGGAAGGGAGAGGGGGAGGGAGGAACCATGAGGGATGCAGGATGGTGGAAGGGAGAGGAGGAGGGTGGGAGGAACCAAGAGAGATGCAGGAGGATGGAAGGGAGAGGCTGTGGGGGGAAGGAACCATGAGGGATGCAGGAGGTTGGAATGGAGAGTGGGGAGGGAGGAAGGAACCATGAGGGATGCAGGAGGGTTGAAGGGAGAGGGGGAGAGAGGAAGGAACCATGAGGGACGGAGGAGGGTGGAAGAGGGGATGGAGGGAGGAACCATGAGGGATGCAGGAGGGGGGAAGGGAGAGGGGGAGGCGGATAGGGGGAGGAATCATGAGGGATGCAGGAGGGTGGAAGGGGGAGGGGGAGGGAGGAACCATGAGGGATGCAGGAGAGTGGAAGGGACATGGGGAGGGAGGGAGGAACCATGAGGGATGCAGGAGGGTGGAAGGGAGAGGGGGGGAGGAACCATGAGGGATGCAGGAGGGTGAAAGGGAGAGGGGGAGGGAGGAACCATGAGGGATGCAGGAGGGTGGAAGGGAGAGGGGGAGGGAGGAAGGAGCCATGAGTGATGCAGGAGGGTGGAAGGGAGGGGGGGGGGGAACCATGAGGGATGAGGGAGGGTGGAAGGGAGAGGGGGAGGGAGGAACCATGAGGGATGCAGGAGGGTGGAAGGGAGAGGGGGAGGGAGGAACCATGAGGGATGCAGGATGGTGGAAGGGAGAGTGGGACGGAGGGAGGAACCTCGAGGGATGCAGGAGGGTGGAAGGGAGAGGAGGAGGGTGGGAGGAACCAAGAGAGATGCAGGAGGATGGAAGGGAGAGGCTGTGGGGGGAAGGAACCATGAGGGATGCAGGAGGTTGGAATGGAGAGGGGGGAGGGAGGAAGGAACCATGAGGGATGCAGGAGGGTTGAAGGGAGAGGGGGAGAGAGGAAGGAACCATGAGGGACGGAGGAGGGTGGAAGAGGGGGATGGAGGGAGGAACCATGAGGGATGCAGGAGGGGGGAAGGGAGAGGGGGAGGCGGATAGGGGGAGGAATCATGAGGGATGCAGGAGGGTGGAAGGGGGAGGGAGGAAGGAACCATGAGGGATGCAGGAGGGAGGAGGGGACAGGGGGAGGGAGGAAGGAACCATGAGGGATGCAGGCGGGTGGAAGAGAGAGGGGGAGAGAGGAAGGAACCATGAGGGATGCTGGAGGGTGGAAGGGAGAGGAGGAGGGAGGAAGGAACCAAGAGGGACGCAGGAGGGTGGAAGGGAGAGGGGGAGGGGAAACAACCATGAGGGATAAAGGAGGGTGGAAGGGAGAGGAGGAGGGTGGGAGGGTGGGAGGAACCAAGAGAGCTGCAGGAGCAGGAGGGTGGAAGGGAGAGGAGGAGGGTGGGAGGAACAATGAGGGATGCAGGAGGGTGGAAAGGAGAGGGGGAGGGGGAAGGAACCATGAGGGATGCAGGAGGGTGGAAGGGAGAGGAGGAGGGTGGGAGGAACCATGAGGGATGCAGGAGGATGGAAGGGAGAGGGTGTGGGAGGAAGGAACCATGAGGGATGCAGGAGGTTGGAATGGAGAGGGGGGAGGGAGGAAGGAACCATGAGGGATGCAGGAGGGTTGAAGGGAGAGGGGGAGAGAGGAAGGAACCATGAGGGATGGAGGAGGGTGGAAGAGGGGGATGGAGGGAGGAACCATGAGGGATGCAGGAGGGGGGAAGGGAGAGGGGGAGGCGGATAGGGGGAGGAACCATGAGGGATGCAGGAGGGTGGAAGGGGGAGGGAGGAAGGAACCATGAGGGATGCAGGAGGGAGGAGGGGAGAGGGGGAGGGAGGAAGGAACCATGAGGGATGCAGGCGGGTGGAAGAGAGAGGGGGAGAGTGGAAGGAACCATGAGGGATGCTGGAGGGTGGAAGGGAGAGGAGGAGGGAGGAAGGAACCAAGAGGGACGCAGGAGGGTGGAAGGGAGAGGGGGAGGGGAAACAACCATGAGGGATTAAGGAGGGTAGAAGGGAGAGGGGGAGAGGGGAAGGAACCATGAGGGATGCAGGAGGGTGGAAGGGAGAGGGGGAGGGGGAAGGAACCATGAGGGATGCAGGAGGGTGGAAGGGAGAGGGGGAGGGAGGGAGGAACCATGAAGGGTGCAGTAGGGAGGAAGGGAGAGGGGGAGGGAGGAAGGAACCATGAGGGATGCAGGAGGGTGGAAGAGAGAGGGGGAGGGAGGGAGGAACCATGAGGGGTGCAGTAGGGTGGAAGAGGGAGGGGAAAGAAGGAACGAAGAGGGATGCAGGAGGGTGGAAGGGAGTGGGGGAGGGAGGAAGGAACCATGAGGGATGCAGGAGGGTGGAAGGGAGAGGGGGAGGGAGGAAGGAATCATGAGGGATGCAGGAGGGTGGAAGGGAGAGGGGGAGGGAGGAACCATGAGGGATGCAGTAGGGTGGAAGGGAGAGGGGGAGGGAGGAAGGAATCATGAGGGATGCAGGAGGGTGGAAGGGCGAGGGGGAGCGCATGAGTTTATGAGTAAGCGTGTAAGCAAATGTCTCAATGGATGAATAGGTGAGTAAGTGAGTAAGCAAGCAAGAATATCTGAGTGGGCAAGTGACTGAGCAAAGAAGAATGAGTCAGTGAGCAAACATAATTGAGTCAGAATGTATGAGTCATTGAGTGAACGACTGAGCAAGCAAAAGTAAGATTTGTGTGAAGGAGCGAGTGAGTGAGTGAGTGAGTGAGTGAAAGACTAGGAACAAGAGTGGTTGGCGAATGAATGAGAGGGACTGAGTAAACTTGAGTGAGCATATAAGAATGACAAAAGTGAGTGAATTAATAATGCCGACGATTTTAGTGACGAACAATGCATTTTGGGATTCAGTTAGACAGAGGTAGAGAGGCATTCCTTCCACCCTCCTCGGAGTGCCACCAGGAAGAGGTAGACTCTTCATGCTAGAGAGGAGCTCCTTCCACCCTCCTGGGAGTGCCACCTAGTACAGGTAGACTCTTCATGCTAGAGAGGAGCTCCTTCCACCCCCTGGGAGTGCCACCAAGTACAGGTAGACTCTTCATGCTAGAGAGGTGCTCCTTCCATCCTCCTGGGAGTGCCACCAGGAAGAGGTAGACTCTTCATGCTAGAGAGGAGCTCCTTCCACCCTCCTGGGAGTGCCACCAAGTACAGGTAGACTCTTCATACTAGAGAGGAGCTCCTTCCACCCCCCTGGGAGTGCCACCAGATAGAGGTGGACTCTTCATGCTAGAGAGGAGCTCCTTACACCCACCTTGGAGTGCCACCAAGTACAGGTAGACTCTGCCTGGTAGAGAGGTGCTCCTTCCACCCACCTGGGAGTGCCACCAAGTACAGGTAGACTCTTCATACTAGAGAGGTGCTCCTCCCACCCTCCTGGGAGTGCCACCAAGTACAGGTAGACTCTTCATGCTAGAGAGGAGCTCCTTCCACCCTCCTCGGAGTGCCACCAAGTACAGGTAGACTCTTCATGCTAGAGAGGTGCTCCTTCCACCCTCCTGGGAGTGCCACCAAGTACAGGTAGACTCTTCATACTAGAGAGGTGCTCCTTCCACCCTCCTGGGAGTGCCACCAAGTACAGGTAAACTCTTCATACTAGAGAGGTGCTCCTTCCACCCTCGTGGGAGTGCCACCAGGAAGAGGTGGACTCTTCATGCTAGAGAGGAGCTCCTTCCACCCACCTTGGAGTGCCACCAAGTACAGGTAGACTCTGCCTGGTAGAGAGGTGCTCCTTCCACCCTCCTGGGAGTGCCACCAAGTACAGGTAGACTCTTCATACTAGAGAGGTGCTCCTTCCACCCTCCTGGGAGTGCCACCAGGAAGAGGTGGACTCTTCATGCTAGAGAGGAGCTCCTTCCACCCTCCTCGGAGTGCCACCAAGTACAGGTAGACTCTTCATGCTAGAGAGGTGCTCCTTCCACCCTCCTGGGAGTGCCACCAAGTACAGGTAGACTCTTCATACTAGAGAGGTGCTCCTTCCACCCTCCTGGGAGTGCCACCAAGTACAGGTAGACTCTTCATACTAGAGAGGTGCTCCTTCCTCCCTCCTGGGAGTGCCACCAGGAAGAGGTGGACTCTTCATGCTAGAGAGGTGCTCCTTCCACCCCCCTGGGAGTGCCACCAAGTACAGGTAGAGTCTGCCTGGTAGAGAGGTGCTCCTTCCAACCACCTGGGAGTGCCACCAAGTACAGGTAGACTCTTCATACTAGAGAGGTGCTCCTTCCACCCTCCTGGGAGTGCCACCAGGAAGAGGTGGACTCTTCATGCTAGAGAGGAGCTCCTTCCACCCTCCTCGGAGTGCCACCAAGTACAGGTAGACTCTTCATGCTAGAGAGGTGCTCCTTCCACCCTCCTGGGAGTGCCACCAAGTACAGGTAGACTCTTCATACTAGAGAGGTGCTCCTTCCACCCTCCTGGGAGTGCCACCAAGTACAGGTAGACTCTTCATACTAGAGAGGTGCTCCTTCCTCCCTCCTGGGAGTGCCACCAGGAAGAGGTGGACTCTTCATGCTAGAGAGGTGCTCCTTCCACCCCCCTGGGAGTGCCACCAAGTACAGGTAGAGTCTGCCTGGTAGAGAGGTGCTCCTTCCAACCACCTGGGAGTGCCACCAAGTACAGGTAGACTCTTCATACTAGAGAGGAGCTCCTTCCACCCCCCTGGGAGTGCCACCAGATAGAGGTGGACTCTTCATGCTAGAGAGGAGCTCCTTACACCCTCCTGGGAGTGCCACCAAGTACAGGTAGACTGGCACTCCTTCCACCCCCCTTTTGAGTGCCACCAAGTACAGGTAGAGTCTGCCTGGTAGAGAGGTGCTCCGTCCAACCATCTGGGAGTGCCACCAGTTAGAGGTACACTCTTCCTGCTAGAGAGGAGCTCCTTCCACCCACGTGGTAGTGCCACCAGACAGAGGTTGACTCTTCCTGCTAGATAGGGGCTCCTTCCACCCACCTGGGAGTGCCACCAGATCGAGGTACACTCTTCCTGCTAGGAAGAGGTAGACTCTTCATGCTAGAGAGGAGCTCCTTCCACCCTCCTGGGAGTGCCACCAAGTACAGGTAGACTCTTCGTGCTAGAGAGGAGCTCCTTCCACCCACCTAGGAGTGCCACCAGGAAGAGGTGGACTCTTCATGCTAGAGAGGAGCTCCTTCCACCCTCCTGGGAGTGCCACCAAGTACAGGTAGACTCTTCATGCTAGAGAGGAGCTCCTTCCACCCACCTAGGAGTGCCACCAGGAAGAGGTGGACTCTTCATGCTAGAGAGGAGCTCCTTCCACCCACCTTGGAGTGCCACCAAGTACAGGTAGACTCTTCATGCTAGAGAGGAGCTACTTCCACCCACCTGGAAGTGCCACCAGATAAAGGTAGACTCCTTATACTAGAGAGGAGCTCCTTCCACCCCCCTGGGAGTGCCACCAGATAGAGGTAGACACTTCATACTAGAGAGGAGCTCCTTACACCCTCCTGAGAGTGCACCAAGTACAGGTAGACTGGCACTCCTTCCACCCCCCTGGGAGTGCCACCAAGTACAGGTAGAGTCTGCCTGGTAGAGAGGTGCTCCTTCCAACCATCTGGGAGTGCCACCAGTTAGAGGTACACTCTTCCTGCTAGAGAGGAGCTCCTTCCACCCACGTGGTAGTGCCACCAGACAGAGGTTGACTCCTCCTGCTAGATAGGGGCTCCTTCCACCCACGTGGTAGTGCCACCAGACAGAGGTTGACTCTTCCTGCTAGATAGGGGCTCCTTCCACCCACCTGGGAGTGCCACCAGATAGAAGTAGACTCTTCCTGCTAAAGAGGCGCTCAATACACCCACCTAGGTGTGCCACCAGGTACACTCTTCCTGCTAGAGAGATGCTCCTTCTGCCAATTTGGGAGTGCCACCAGGTAGAGGTACACTCTTCCTGCTAGAGAGGGGCTCCTTCTACCAACCTGGGAGTGCCACCAGGAAGAAGTAGACTCTGCCAGGCAGAGGACGCTCCTTTCACCCACCTGGGAATGGCACACAGTAGAGGTAGTCTCTGTTAGAGGTGCTGCTTTCATCCACCTGTAAGACATGCATTGGAGACCTGGGGTGGCTGTTTGCCAGTAGCACTGTGATTTGCATAATCTTGTTCCTTACCACCAGGGGTGGGATCTATCAAGCTCCCACCTGTTAGCTTCCGACGTGGGCATCCCATAATGTGGTCTTTACTTCCAGGTCCCTTTGTGTGTGTGTGGTGAAACTTGATCCCTGTCTGGTTGCCAAGGATGGGTGCCTGTGACGTAGAGAAGTGCAGATACTCCTTGTCTCAGAGTGCCTGTGTTTCTTTGCTGCTGAGAAGCACCAGTACCCTCTCATCCAATGCAATGGAGCAGTGCAGGGAAGTGCCAGTCCTATCCCTTCCTAATTAAAGACGTGCAGGTACTGAGTACTTAGTACTGAGTACCTGATAGTACCTGCCCACTGCCTGTGACCATGCCCCTCACTAAAGCCCTCCCCTCACTCCCCATCGGGTGTTCCAAAGAAGTTGTTAGGTTGCTTTGGTGCCTTGCTGGATACGAATATCCAAGTTCTAGGGAACCAACCCATGGTCTTCAAGTCCTTGGCCGAGTACAACAGGAAGAGCTGACCTCACACTTGACCTACAGAACAAGGCCTGGTTCAGCTCAGGGTATGGCAGTGCATGTGGCCTGTGTCTCTCCAGCTGGAGCCAGCTGGGATGACGTGGACTAGACGTGTAGATTCCTGAGATATCAGCATCACGATCAATGGTCACCACAATCAGTGATTCCTGCAATACCAGTAGCACAACCAAGGGTCAGCGCAACCGGGGATTCCTGAGATGTCAGCATCACTATCAATGGTCACCACACTTAGTGATTCCTGTAAAATCACGAAAAAGGGTCACCACAATGAGTGATTCCTGGGATATCAGCAGCACGACCAAAGGTCACTACAATCAGTGATTCCTGGGATATCAGCAGCACAACCAAGGGTAACCTCACTCAGTGATTCCAGAGATATCAGCTGCACTACCGAGGGTCACCACAATCAGTGATGACTGGGATATCAGTATAACAACCAACGGTCACCACAATCAGTGATTACTGGGATATCAGTATAACAACCAAGGGTCACCACAATCAGTAATTCTTGAGATATCAGTAGCACAACCAAGAGTCACCACAATCAATGATGCTGACCAAAGGTCTCAAAAATCAGCAATTACTACGATATCAGCATCACCACCAAGGGTCACCACAATCAGTGATTCCTGAGATATCATCAGCACAACCAAGGGTCACCACAATCAGTGATTCTTGAGATATCAGCAGCACGACCAAGGGTCACCACAATCAGTGATTCTTGAGATATCAGCAGCACAAACAAGGATCACCACAATCAGTGATTATTGGGATATCAGCATAACAACCAAGGGTCACCACAATGAGTGATTCCTGAGATATCAGCAGCACGACCAAGGATCACCACAATCAGTGATTACTGGGATATCAGCATAATAACCAAGGGTCACCACAATCAGTGATTCCTTCAATACCAGTAGCACGACCAAGGGTCACCACAATCATTGATTACTGAGATATCAGCATGACAACCAAGGGTCACCACAATCAGTAATTCTTGAGATATCAGTAGCACAACCAAGAGTCACCACAATCAATAATGCTGACCAAAGGTCACAAAAATCAGCAATTACTACGATATCAGCAGCACCAACAGGGGTCACCACAATCAGTGATTCCTGAGATATCAGCATAACAACCAAGGGTCACCACAATCAGTGATTCCTGAGATATCAGCAGCACAACCAAGGGTCACCACAATCAGTGATTCCTGCAATACCAGTAGCACGACCAAGGGTCACCACAATCAGTGATTACTGAGATATCAGCATAACAACCAAGGGTCACCACAATCAGTAATTCTTGAGATATCAGTAGCACCACCAAGAGTCACCACAATCAATGATGCTGACCAAAGGTCACAAAAATCAGCAATTACTACGATATCAGCATCACCACCAAGGGTCACCACAATCAGTGATTCCTGAGATATCATCAGCACAACCAAGGGTCACCACAATCAGTAATTCTTGAGATATCAGCAGCACGACCAAGGATCACCACAATCAGTGATTCTTGAGATATCAGCAGCACCACCAATGATCACCACAATCAGTTATTACTGGAATATCAGCAGAACAATCAAGGGTCACCACAATCAGTGATTCTTGAGATATCAGCAGCACAACAAAGGATCACCACAATCAGTGATTCCCAAGATGAGATTCCAGTAGCACAACTAAGGGTCATCACAATCAGAGTTGCTGGTCAAGGGTCACCACAATTAGTACCCCAACACTCTCTGCGAAATGCTATTACTGATTTATACCCCTCTTTCCCCGATGAGTCTCAGGTCTTGGACCTCCTCACTAGCGTCATAATGTTGGAAGGTTCAGGGAAAAGGGTCGTACAATTCTATGGGTAGTTTGCATGAAAAAGGACTTCTATAATGACACCAGCAGTAGAGAAAAGGGGGTGGATGTGGGTGAACCGGGCAAAGGGGCATACTGTTGGGCACAGACTGCACGCAGCTCAGCTAATTCCAGACACAGGCCAATACATTACACACTCCTGCAGCGGGCATGCATGACACCTGAGAAATGATACAGAATAAGTCCTGAGCTCAGATATATTTGCCCCAGGTTCACAGCCCCACAAGCAGGGTTTATGCCCCTGGCATGGGAATGCCTACACATTTCGGTTTCCTGGCAGACTATCGGTACAGAACTTCACAAGATGTTGTCCTATGCCCTGCCGGTCATGCCTTTGGTCATGTTATTAGGAGATGTGAAGGACATCCCTAAACTCACTGCATTGTTAGTATTGCTGCAAAACCAGGTGGTTCTGGGGTGGTTGGAAGGACCATCTCCAAAGGTGGCACATTGGATGGGAGACACACTCTGGTGCATTCATAACACGGACGTCCATGCCACATTGGCACCGAGCACAAACAGACATATGGGCTCTTTAGGGGATAACTGAAAAGCACTGGTGGAATCCGGTCGTAACTGCAGAACTGTAGAGTGTGTGGATGAATAAAGTTGACCTTGGTATGGCTTATTTTCACAGCTGGAGACCGTGGGGCTTCCTATGTCGTCATTAATGAGAAGATAAATGTCAAAGTGGACCAAAGAATTCCTATATGCTACAACCTAGATGCCCGGATAACTGATGTGAAGGTGTAAATCTTTAATTGTGTACATGGATCAGAATTGTGATCAAACTGGCCAAATGTTGGTGCATTCCTGTGTTTCTATGATGTTTGTATTAACTAAATAAAATCTTAGAATGAAACTAAGGGGAATTCTAGAATCAGATACCATCATACAAAGATATCCCGGAAGACACAAACTAATTGGACATTGATAAATTATGGGCCATGCTAGGATCTAACACCCAACCAGGCATTCCCAGAGAAAGGCACATTCTGGAATACTGAGGTGGAATTTGAGAGTTAGGGTCTAATTTAGATTTTGGTGGTCAGGTTACTCTGTCACAAACGTGGTCCCATCCACCTTATTCCACGTGCACTATATCCTATGGCATAAGTAATACGGTATACGGAATATCCATCATATTAGTGAGAAGAACCCATCCACCAAACTGTAAATCAGGCCCCTTCTATTCTACTGTATTTCCATTCACTGTAGATCCCTTTTACAGAAGGTACCACCATTCCTTGCCCCTCAGGTGTCCTTCAAAGATACACGCGCCATGACCTGTGAAACCACCGCCCGCCTCTGCAGTCTATTTCAGGCAGGTGCAGCTCCCCCAGTCCCTTTCCACACACGTTCCCCACCTGTTTGCGTTCTCCAGGGTCTCCACTTTCTTCCACAGCTCGCTGTTTTCTGATGTGTAGGTTTCCACCCTAATGAAATATATTGCATTACTAATGTTTCGGAGACACAAACCAAAATTTTCAGTTCTCTGGCAACAAGTGTTAGTACCACATACCTCAATATGACTTTTTTATCTGCCTCAGAAGAATGAAAGGATGAGTTGGCCTTGCCGTGGTTCCAGCACAAGACCTGCACGTCTCTCTCACGCACACACGTCTGCAGCTAGCCATGAATTATCTGACAAGCCCAGAGTATTTACACTTGGGTTCTCATCCTTTAGATGGGTTGCCCCAGCTGTCCACATATGGTAAAAATGTACTTTAAAAATGGCAACTTATACATCAAAGATATATCTTATTGCTAGAAATGTGAAATAGAATAAAATCCACAAAAATACTTCTAAATGAACCTTGTGTAGATATGTGTGCATATTATTATATATTACAATTAACACACCATATCTACTCACCTTTTCAGAAAGTACACTGTTTTTTTATAACTAAACCACATTCTCTGTCATTCAGTGATATTCAGCACAAGTCTTGCAATCAAAAGCAACTGAATTGAATACATTTAAGTTTACCCAAGATGGCACATTTCTAATTGTTCAAACTTCAGTAGTAAAGATAACACAAAGGTAAACTTAGACCAAAAGTCTAAACTTGGACCAAAAGTCTAACCTTACAACGAATGAAGTTAAACTTTAGGTCTAAACTTAGACTTTTCTTCTAAACTCAGACTTTAGGTCCAAGTTTAGCTTTGTGAATCCTGCCCAATATATGGAAATGCCACCAGGTAAAGCATCAGTTTTGAACAAGAGGGGCCATTTTTGCGCCAAGAAATTGTGATAAGCACAGATTTACTCGTCACGCGTAATTTAAGAGTAAATTGCGGAATTCTTAGGCGATTGCGTGAGGTTACGCAGAATGGAACTATACTCCCACCCCTAGAGACAAATAGTACGTTGGACGATCATGGATCGTATTTACAAGAGGGACAACAGATATTTTTTGTTCTGGTATAAAGTAACATGTCTTTTACCAGAAAAAAAAGACTTAACATAACTTAAATTTACATCTGCAGCATTCATTATGAAACTTCTTGATTTTCAAACTGTCTGTTATTATCCAAAAAATACCACATACAAAGAGACGGCCCAATGCTACAACGCATTGTAACACTAACAAGTCATTTTTTCAGTTTATTATAGAAATAAAGGATTCTGCAGGGAGCGCTTTTAAGTAGAGCATCATATATCATCGTATCTCATATATTATTCTCTAATGATTTGAGAAAATATCTTCTGGGATTTTGTTTTTCGGAACCACTGAACTTAGAGACCATTGAACAAAGAACATTGATCTGCCTCTTGTTGGTGTGATCTATAAGCATCTGTCATCCTGAAGAAGGCTACAATTATTAGCTAGTTTGCCGAAACACAAGTGAAAATGTCTCCTTCGGAAGACCCATTAATTATCCTTAGTTTTTAAATTCACAAAAATGGGAAAATACTATTTCAGGTACAATTATGCTTAGTAAATGAGTACAGTTCTGCAGCCAATTCATGTTATTGTGGCATTGGTGCTGAATGTGATAGAATGGCTGTGGACATGGTTTGACAGGGCTGGTGGGAAACAAGGTGAATTCTGAAATAGTGAACAGGTGTGCTTTCCTGTTCAGAAAGTGATTCTCCAGGCATGAATCAATTATCACTACCCAAGAAAGGGGCCTAGAAATGCAGGCATTTTGGATTAAATGAGTTCCTGCTTTGATTGGAGGTGTTTTTATTAAGAAAGGGGAGGAGCCCATATGAGAAAAGAGAAGAGAGACTAGAAACCGGTGATTTCCTCTTTGGATGAATGTAAGATATATCTTGGTCAAGGACGTGAAACCAGAGTTGAGCCTTACTTTTTTTCCAGGCATTCGACATACTCCTTCTTCTTCCTGCGACTCTCCTGCGCGGAAATCTAGTGGGGGAAGTAGGAGAAGCTCATAAGATGCCATAAGAGAGCATCTACTAAGTGCCCCTCCCAGCATATGCCCAGAGTTTCCTGTGCCTTAACTTCTAATTACTCACCTCTACCCCCAGATTCTTGGACTGTCACCCCCTTGCTTCATTCTTACCCTGTCTCCCCCAACTCCAGCTACTCGGGCTACAACACCAGATCCTGGCTTGTACACAGGTCTCAAATATCCCAAATCTCTGCCCATCGAGATCCCTCAAAGGCCTCCCAGCTTGCCCTAAAATGATGTCATTCCTGTCCTCACCCAACCTTCACTAAACATGGCTCTGGGGCTTCCCAGAGGTCACCTTATTGCTAGTTTGTTCTCACTTTTGTCATTTTCTCATCTCTCTGCCACCCCTCTGTTCCCAGGACCACAACGCCCCCCTTCTCACCCATCAGGAAATGTGGGTACTGCCAGGGCTCCACCTTGCCACTCATCTCATGCCCTCTGTAATGATGGGTACCTCCAAGACCCCACCTTAGCTCTTTTCTCATCCCTCGGCAATGATGGGTAGGGACTGGAGGGCCCCCGTGTTGCTCCTCTCCTCACTCCTGCTCAGTGCTGGGTCCTGGTCTACACCCACGTGACGTCTTCTTAATCCCCACCCTTCATTTAAGGTGGGTCCTGCCGGGGTCCCTCCTTGTCTCTTTCCTCACCCCCTCAGTAATGAAGGATACTGCCAGGGCCCATCATCTTCTTGTATTTACCCCCTCAGTAATGGCAGTAGTGGGGGGCATCTTCATCCTCTTCTTGCTCTGCCCCCACCCCAGTAATTATGGGTACCACCAGCGCTAGAACCTACACCATGTCCCCTTCTCACACCCCCAGTAATGATGGGTGCCTGGTCCTCTCCTTGCCTCCCCCTCAGTAATGGTGGCTACAGTGGTCCTCTCCCTGCCCCCCCGCCCCACCAGTAATCTTGGGTACCACCAGGGCCTCTCACCTTGTTCTTGATTTTCCTCCTCACCCTCTTGAGTGCCTTCTCCTCGGACTTGCTGAGGGGCAGTTTGATGGGGATGGGGTAGCCCTCGGCGACCAGAGTCCTCTTCTCTTCCTCGGTCAGCATGAGTGGTCCTGAGGTGCCCTGTAGCTTCTGGAGAACAAAAAAAAAACACTTAAGACTGAATGAGGAGCTATGTATGTCACATGTAGTATCTTTACGTCTGTCCTGAGTGTGGAGATTCCACCCTCAATGTGGAGATTCCTCTTGTAACTTTCCTTTGTGAATATGGAAAGTCGTAAACTTAGACATTTGGTTTGAGTTTACCTTCATAACTCAGACCCTAGGTGTGTGCAGGTTAGAAGGCCATGTAGGATGTACATGCACGCGTTCAGGAATGTGTGTGTGTGTGTATGTGCGTGTGTGAGTGCATGTGTGGATAGGCTTGTTGTGTGTGTGTGAGTGTATGTGCGTGTGTGGGTGCATGTGTGGGTAGGCTTGGTGTGTGTGTGTGTGAGTGTGTGGGTGCGTGTGTGGGTGAGCTTGGTGTGTGTGTGTGTTTGAGTGTGTGTGTGTGTGTGTGAGTGTGTGGGGCGTGTGTGGGTGAGCTTGGTGTGTGTGTGTGTTTGAGTGTGTGTGTGTGAGTGTGTGGGGCGTGGGTGGGTGAGCTTGGTGTGTGTGTGTTTGAGTGTGTGTGTGAGTGTGTGGGTGCGTGTGCGGGTGGGCTTGGTGCATGTGTGTGTGTTTGTGTGTGTGTGCATGTGTGGGTGGGCTTGGTGTGTTTGTGTGTGTAAGTGCACACCTAATTCTGCTCTTGATGTTCACAACAACGAAGTGTTCTACTACTGGCCTACCCCACTGCAACTACAGAGGTCATCACAGCCAACTCAGGACTACTCTACTGAGCGTAAGCTTTCCAACAATGCAACCATCAGGCAAACAGTCACAAAATTAGAAATGTAAACATCCCAACTGACAAAGCAAAATACCGGATTCACCAACAGGGCATAGCAAGGATTATCACAGTGCAATTCTTCTATTTCGAGATTCCGTGTGACAAAACACCTCTCTGCAGATTTTAACAGAGTGATAACATTCAACTCTTAAGTGCCTATGGATTTTAACATATCCTTTTGACAATAAATTAGTCTGGCCCACTAACAATATCAGAACTTTTCATAATAAACATATCTAGCTCATACCCTTCAGTATATATTTTCATATATGTCAGTCACAGAAGGGAGCAAGCACTCTTTGGGTGGACGCACACAGCTTTTAGGAAATCGAAAGATGTACCAGATGAAGCAACATCTGGGCGGGGTCACAGTCCCTCTCTGTGGTACTCTGGAAAGCTCCTGCTGTGCTGTCAAGACAGACCTACACAGGGGTCCTGCCACTAGAAGGCTTGAGTCTAGGTATATCAGGCAACTCACCCTCATTTGGTAGGTGTCACCCGCTTTTTAGTTCTATTCACCCGTCGAACATGTAAAATGCCTCCATTCACTTCATAGAATCACCCACTTTTCAAACCTATATCAAACTCCAAGAAGTGTTCAATCCCCGTTTACCTTGATGGGATCACACTTTAGAAGGCCTGACGTCACCTGCATTCTTCAGTCATGTGGCTGACAGATATGTGTATGAGGAGCTTATGCCAGACCCAGTTAGGAAACAGGGCGTGAACATTGGGTCCCTGGGACTCAGGAATGTACTCCACTCACACCCGAGAGACCCCCACATCACAGTGCTGTCTAACAAGGGCACCAGTCGGACTTGGCACACAAATTATTCTGCACCCACCACAGCACATGGCGGAAGAAGGGTTCTGGTTAGGAGGGACTCATAGGCTTCTGAGCGAGGAACACAGAAAGTCCTGCACCCGAACAATTGGCTACCATCTGTAGCCAGCCGTCAACGTCCTACAGCCTGGTGAGTAGGTAGTGGCCACACTCAGGTAGATGTTCTGTGTCCCTCAGAGTAGGAGAACCAGGAACTCTGCCAGATGAAGTAACCTCTGTGGACATGTTGGGTACCGCCCAGTGGACTCAAGATTTAAATCCAGTGAGCAGGAAGGATAGGACAGGTCAGCCGGACAGGACACTGTTGTCCATCTGACCTGTCTCCAAGTGGGAATCTCCTTCCATCTCTGTTAAAAACGGTGCATCGAGTCCTCGGTCACCACTGGCCAACCATGATGAATGATACATCAGACTCCATCAATTCGTTGCCATTGTTCAACCATGTCAGGCTTCTAACAACTCTCCCAAGCCACTCAACACTGTCCTTCAGTGACCATTAACTAGCAAATCTGCATCCTCCATTCGTCTCCAGGAGCCACCTGGTCACATGAGGCGCCTCCTGAGTCTCACGAGCCAACTGACCACACAAAGCCAAGCATGAGACTCCTTACCTTTCCAAGCGCTTGATTCGCACCAATGGTCAGTCACCATGCCTTACTTCACATCTGCCTCATCCAACACAAACCGCTAGCTCTGAGGCACTTCCCATCAGTTTCCAATAGTCATCAACACTTCGCTCTCCATCCAACGCAGACAGCAAACCAAGGGGCACCGTCCATCAGAAGCTGAGAATCAGTCACCGATGGTCAGACATGCTGCACCATTCTTCAGTCATCGATGGCCACCCACTGCCAGGGTTCCAGTGCCCTCTAGGTGCAGATGCCATGACTCTGGAGCTGTGAGTGCCAAAGATTGCCAGCCCTGGCACAGCTCCAGTGTGCCCCAGAGTCAAACCCCAATACCACATGGCATGACCCCAGGGCCTCCAGTGCTGCTGATACAGTGCCCCCCAGTGGCACAGCTCTAGTGCAACCTAGTGTCAAACCCCAAAGCCACATGGCATGACCCCAGGGCCTCCAGTGCTGCTGATACAGTGTCCATCAGTGGCATAGCTCTAGTGCACCCTAGTGTCAAACCCCAAAGCCACATAGCATGACCCCAGGGCCTCCAGTGCTGCTGATACAGTGTCCATCAGTGGCATAGCTCTATTGCACCCTAGTGTCAAACCCCAAAGCCACATGGCATGACCCCAGGGCCTCCAGTGCTGCTGATACAGTGTCCATCAGTGGCATGCCCCCAGGGCCTCCAGTGCTGCTGATACAGTGTCCATCTGTGGCGTGGTCCCAGTGCCCCCTAGTGTCCAAATTCCAATGCCACATGCATGTCTGCACAGTGCCACTGAAACACTGCCCCACAGTGGCACAGCTCCAGTGTCCCCTAGTGTCAAAGCTCCAGTGTCAGAGCGCCTGGATACCCTCACAGGTGACACGCAGTGCTCTACAGACCCACCTTACATTACATTACATAACTCCACAGCCCGCAGTGCCAGTGATTCAGTGACCGCCATGGCTCTAATGCCCCCCTAGGGCCACCATGCCCTACTTACATGAGGTGCTGTGAGCAGCGGGGAGGTGGAGATGGCATTCGAAGACCGCGCCACCGGCCGGACCGGGCTGGACGGGGGCGGCGACCGGGGGCTCTGGGACCCATCGCTGTCACTGCTGTGGCTACTGGGCGGGGTGGGTGGGAGCTGCACCAATTCGTCTGGAAAGAAGAAGAAAGAACATCTGTTAGGGTAGCCATTGACTGGCACATTTCCATAAAAGCCAGTAGGTTCGGGGAGAGTCAGTCGCACATCAGAGAACCCTAGCATTGAAATCATGGTGCTGCGACCTTCCTGGCCACGTGGAGGCAGGTGACGGCCTTTGACCCTGTTCTTTTGCCTGTCATTGGGACTGGCCTTACATGTAAATAACATGCACAGACCATTGCGCCTCATAGAGGCACTTGCATTGGATTTGACAAACATTGGCACTACCAGGGAATGTCTGGAAATCTCCTGATTTCACAATCCTTCAATCTGCCGGCTGTAGTACAGGTCCCAAATCACAGCTCATTCAGACCTGTTTCAGTGTCTTCTACCAGACTGCACAAGTTGTCTGGTTGCAAAACACCTGTTGAGGGCTTACCAGGTACTTACAGTGAGTTTACAGCCCAGCCCTTGCTTATAATAGGTTGCTTTTATTGTCAATCTCATATGCTTGCTTCTTATTCAATGTCTTGCCTTCCTCTTCTCATGTTTGTCCCTCTCCTGGAGCACAGTCCCTTTACCTTTTGATTGGCTGACTTGTATCCTTCCACTGCTCCCTTTAAGGGAACTACTGTTATCTTTTTAGTTATCCACTTCATGTAAGTGCATGTGTTTTCTAGCTGTCTTCCATATGTGCTTCTCCAACCTGCACATCATGTTGCTTGCTCAATCGTGTGCTGCTTGCTCTCTCTTGTGCATGCTTCTACCCCGACCGCTTGTTACTCTCATCCCTGTGTGCTGCATTTCCTCTTCTCCCCTCACTGAGCTTTATTCTAATTTTATTCCACTCCTCCTGCCCGCTCCCCATTAGTTGCCTTCCCAAACCATTTGATCTTTCTTCCTTAAATGATGTGATTTGATTTTAACTTTATATATCGCTCGAATGTCTGGAGGCGTCTTGGCGCTGCAGTTGCCTTAGATGTGAACCATAAAATGATGCTTCTCTAATGATTAAAAAGCCAGGTCTTCTGAGATTTCCTGAAGGCCAGAAGGCCTGAGAAGTTCTTTAAATCCTTGGCGAGAGAGTCTTTTAGCTTTGCAGTCCTTGCAGAAATCTTCTGCCCTCTCCCCAAGATGCTCGTTTGGTGCTTGGGAGCAGTAAACACATGGCTTCCGAGGATCTATGTTTTCTGGATGGACCATACCAAATTAATCTGTCCTGGAGAGAACCAGGACCAACACTATGCAGTGCCTTAAAAGCTATGCAGAGGGCTTTAAATTCTGACCTCTTGACCACTGGGAGCCAGTGTAGCTTGATCAGGTCCTGAGAAACAGATTGATATTCTGAGATTACCAACCAGAGGTGAACTGATGCATTCTGTAGCATTTGATGTCTATGAAGGATTTTTTCTGGATGCCCATAAATACAGAGTTGTCATAGTCCAGTTTGGATAGGACAAGAGTAGTAAAACCATTTTCTGAAGCTCTGAGGGTATGAAGGGGCAACTTTTCTTGATTATTCTTAAAGTAAAGGATACTGACGATGCAAGGCCATTAACCTGATCTCCGTAGTTAAGTTTATTGTCGAATAGAATCCCCAGGTTCTTCATTTTCCAGACTGGTGAGAGATGAGCCCCCATTTCCTGAGACCACCAGCTTGGTGACCAAAATGAAGTATGCTTGCCCAGGAGAAGGACCTCCATTTTCCCGGAGTTAAGCTTCAGGAAATTTAAGTTCATCCAGCTGAATATTTGAGGTGTACAGGAGCTGAATCTTAAGGCTCTACTTTCAGGATTGCTGGACATCGATACCACCATTTGGGTATCATCGGCGTATGACACCACCGAGAACCCAAATGATTTGATGAGCCTAGCCAGTGGGGTGACATAAAGATTGAAAAGAGTGGAGCTCAACGAGGAACCCTGAGGCACCCCACAAGGCAAGCAAAACGGATCCGAGATGAAGCCTCCTAATGCGACATGTTGCACTCTTTCCGATAAAAAGGATTTTATTAGGCTTCGGGCAAGATCGCTCATTCCTAGTTCAGCGAGCTGGTCAATCGGAATGGTAAGATCGACCTATGAAATGCCGCAGAGAGATTTAATAATATCAATGCAGACTTTCCACCTCCATCTAGGATGGACCTCAGGTGCTCCGAAGCGGCTACCAAGGCTTTCTGCGTACGATTTCTAAATCCACATTGAGTGGAGTCCAGCGAGCCATGAGTGACATACGTTCCGTGTTCAAAGCTTTCTCCAGTAGTTTACCTGGAAATGGTAAGTTAGAGATGAGCCTATAATTACTGGGCTCTTGTGGATCGAGACCGTTTCCTTTTTATTAAAGGTAGAATGGAAGCACACTTCATTCAAGGGGGAAGTAACCAGTGATAATTATTTCGCCACAAATCGTGGTCGGTTGAGTACTTAAGAGTTCCAGAACAAGATGGGCGATCCTTGAGGGCTAGCGTCTAAAGGAGACACGATTTTAGTGACTTTGAATAGGTAAGAGACCTGCTCTGTACCAAGGAAGGAGAATTTATCAAAAACAGCAATTGTGGGATGTTCTACCTTGACTGTCGGGAGGGTAGCAGGTGTTTGACTATTAGTTACAAAGGAGTCATAAACTTCTTGAACTTTTGACTGAAAAAAATTGGCTGAGATATTACAAAACTCTTGGCTGCAACTATTACTTTTAGGCACAGGCATTTTCGCTAAACTTTACAAAGTATTAACAAGCTCTTTTGCTGAATTATTGGACTGTAGTATCTTACTGGAGAAATATTTCGTTTTTTTCCTCTAGTATCAGCTTTTTATACTTTGCTATTGATTGCTTGTAAATCTCTCTATCATGAAGGTCAACCTTAGGTCTCTATATTGGCTCCTTCCTTCTGCATATTTCATTCTGGGCTCTCGGGCTCTCAGAGAACCCAGGTTCTGATGGCGTTTTCCTACGATTAGTAAAACCTTTTCTGGTGCGAGGGTGTCAATCGCCCTTCTTAGCAAGGACGAGTAATCCTGTATGGTTGAGTCAAGATCTGTCATAGGACTGGACTTAATTTCAGACAAGCCATCTGATAGGGCAGAATGTAGGGCAGATTAATTGACTTTCAGCCAGGCCCTGTCCTTGGTACCTTAGAGATTCCTGCCAGTCCTAGGAGAAGATCGACTTTGATTAATCGTAAACATTACAACTTTATGATCAGACCACAGAAGTGTCAAAGAGTCCAGTACCTGAAGGTGTGGATTGGTAAAGAAAATGCCATCCAATGTATGTCCTGCCAGGTGAGTGGGAAATTTGGCCAATTGATGCAATCTTAAACTGGTCATTGAATCACTCAAGAAGGCAGCGCCATCATCCTCGGCTTTCTCGAGATGGAAACTGAAATCCCCCAGCACCGAGAAATCCACTGATTGAACATGGATTCCAACGGAGGGATAATCCCTCACACAAAGGATGCTCTGTCCCCGGGCGGGCGGTGTATCAGTGAACATCTAAAGGTGGAAGGTTTCCTAAGTTCTATTTAAAAGGAAAGAGTTTCACAGATTGAACAACTTAAATCCGAAGAGCAAGGTATGGAGAAATAGTCATGTACAACAATATCCAGTCCGCCGCCTCTCTAACTAACTCTACCTACAGTAACAATCGTACAACTAGGCGGGTCTGCCCCAGCCACCCCAGGACCGCATGTATTATCCGACTAGGCGGGACTGCCCCAGCCACCTTATATCTAATTAACAACCTTGCATTAGTCAAGGTGCAATTAAAGACTTTGGCGGTCATTCTGACCCTGGCGGTTGTAAACCGCCAGGGCAGAGTGCCGCGGAAGCACCGCCAACAGGCTGGCGGTGCTTCCGGGGGCATTCTGACCGCGGCGGTAAAGCCGCGGTCAGAAAAGGGAAGCCGGCGGGAAACCCGCTGCCCCAGGAAATCCTCCACGGCGGCGCTGCAAGCAGCGCCGCCATGGGGATTACGACCCCCTTCCCGCCAGCCTGGTCCCGGCGGTTTTCACCGCCAGAACCTGGCTGGCGGGAATGGGTGTCGTGGGGCCCCTGGGGGCCCCTGCAGTGCCCATGCCACTGGCACGGGCACTGCAGGGGCCCCCTAACAGGGCCCCACATAGATTTTCAGTGTCTGCGTGGCAGACACTGAAAATCGCGACGGGTGCAACTGCACCCGTCGCACCCCTTTGACTCCGCCGGCTCCATTCGGAGCCGGCATCCTCGTGGAAGGGGGTTTCCCGCTGGGCGGGCGGCCTTCTGGCGGTCGCCCGCCAGCCCAGCGGGAAACTCAGAATGACCGCCGCGGTCTTTTGACCGCTGTACGGTCTTCTGGCGGTCCCCACCAGGCCGGCGGCTTCCGCCGCCGGCGGGGGTCAGAATGACCCCCTTTGTGTGAAGAATCACAAGGAGCTAAAACTGGTCTTAGGTTGTCTAAGTCATGAATTTTAGCATTTGTTTTTTTATTTACTGATGTATTTTGGATCGGTAATTAAGAAACTAGCACCTGCATCATTACATAGGTGCGTGTGCGTGGTGATGCATGCACATGAATATCTCATCATGCAAAAGTGCCAGCAAAATGAAGCAGCCAGAAGTTGCATCATCATGCCTGTTTTAGGTCTTGCCAAACCTAAGAGTGTATGCGCTGTCTGTTGTGAGACATGTTGCTAGTTTACTGTGGGCCTAGATTCCGCCCATTGCTTACCATTGGTTGGCCTCATTGTCACTTTCATTTGCTTGCTTCTACGTGTCGGCCTCCATACGTTTTCCTTCCTCTTATTGTGTTTGTCCCTCCTCTGGAGCATGGACCCATTACTTGTGTTTTATCATTGCTCATTTATCAGGTGCTACTTCTTTAATTTTGTCCAATATCTCTACCAGAGTGCATGTGTTTTCCACCTTTCTCCCTCCTGTGATCCTCTTTCTTGCCCTCCGTCAGTTGCCGTTCTTGCTTCCTACCCGCCTACATCCCCTTGTTTACCCATACCCCCTTTATCATTTGCTCGCCAGCCCCCCCACCCTCTCATCCGTTTGCCCACCAAGGCCCGCCAGCCCACCCTTCATTGCCATGTGTTTCTCCATCCCTGCCAGCCCGCCCTCCTTTGTCCATGTGCTTCTCCATCTCCTTCTGTCTGCCCTCTAATGTGCACTCTGTTATCCACATGTCACCCAAGCCACACCTTCCCTCCCTCCATTGTCAGCTTGCTAGCCCAGCCCCTCTGACCTGCCCAGCGTTGTCAGCTTGCTGCCCCAGCCCTACCTACCCTCAATTGTCAGCTTGCTGGCCCAGTCCCTCTCACCCGCCCATCTTTGTCAGCTTGCTGCCCAAGTCCTACCTACCCTCCATTGTCAGCTTGCTGGCGCAGGCCCCCTCATCCACCCTTCCTTGTCAGCTTGCTGCCCCAGCCCTACCTCCTCTCCATTGTCAGCTTGCTGCCCCAGCCCTACCTACTCTCCATTGTCAGCTTGCTGGCCCAGCCCCTCTCAATCACACTTTGTTGTCAACTTGCTGCTCCAGCCCTACCTACTCTCCTTTGTCAGCTTGCTACCTCAACACCTCCCACCCTCTGTTGTCAGCATCCTGTCTCAGCCCCTCTCTCCTGCCCTCTGTTGTCAGCTTCCTGTCCTAGCCCCTTCCCTCTTCCCTCTTCCCTCTTTTGCAGTGGTTAATTTGTAAATAAAAACGTACTGTGCCGTGTCCAAAGCTCTCCTCTGAAACACGTGGCTGCTCTATTCAAAGGTGCCAGCGCAGAATATTGAGGCAGCATAATCCTGAAGCCATCTCGGGCCTCTTTAATTCATTTACAGCCACTCCCTGCCCCTTCAGCTCACTCTTGCAGCTTTCTGCTTTCTCCCTTTGTGATCCTTTTCCATCCCTCTTTGCTCCGTCTTTCCCTTATGTGTCTTTTGGTAGCAGTAACTGTCCGATGCAGAAAAATAAGTGCCGGCCCTCAAAAATAAGTGATGGAGTCCCCCACCGGCAGTCACCAGCTCAAATTAAGCACTGCTCCCTACTCTGTTGTCAGCTTCCTGTCCCAGCCCCTCTCGTCTGCCCTCTGTTGTCAGCTTCCAGACCCAGCACCTCCCGCCTGCCCTCTTGTCAGCTTGCTCTCCCAGCCCCTCTTTAGGACCATACAGGTACCGTCTGAAGAGGGGGGCTGCACCCCTCCGATACCACAGCGATGACTTACCTGTGGGTGGGTGAATGAAATGGGGCTCATCCCTGGGTTCATCTTTAATCGTCTGTGTCATCTCCACTGAGGCCTGTGGGAAGTGAAAAGACTATAATTGAGTGTGTAAACGTTTGTGGTCAAACTCTGCAGGGGTCTGGAGAACTAGAGATTAAGAAGGGCTGGTGCAGAGTCAGTCATATATCGGACTCTTCTTGACATGTCTGATTTGACCTCAGCCCTGCTTGTCTTTCAGAGGCAGCAAGCATACCTGACTGACTCCTCCCCAACAGCACTGGCCTCTCAGTGACAGGTGAGTACGACACTTCATTGATTCGGACCCAGCCCCGCAGCTGGCCTGAGAGCCCTCCCGGTTACCCTGTAGCACAGCGCTGCAGGGTGTTCAGAGGTAGGTAAGGCAGTTAACCCTGCATAGTCGCGCAAGGATCCTGAGGTATTTATATGTAGTGGTGTTTACGACCCCCAACCAACCCTAGGTGGTGGAGAAGGCCTCTAAACTAGATTGCTAAACATGATGGGCCCGATTCACAAAGGTAAACCTGGACCTGAAATCTAACTTTAGACCAGAAGTCTAATTTTGACCTGAAGTCTTCAGACTTTAGATCTAAAGTTAGACTTCAGGTCTAAAGTAAGGCTTCAGGTGTAAACTTGGACTTCCTGTCTAACCTTAGACTTCAGGTGCAAACAGAGACTTCAGGTGTAAACTTGGACTTCCTGTCTAACCTTAGACTTCAGGCTTAAACTGAGACTTCAGGTGTAAACTTGGACTTCATGTCTAGTGTCGGGAAAAATATATATGCACATGTATGTACCTATAGATATGATACTTTAGTTCCAATTCTCTCCTCCTTTATCTGAATCCCAGTAAGACTTCCCTACTGACCTCTCTGACACCTATGCCAGTTGTACAAACAAACCTCTCCAAGCCACGTTGTTAAGTTTAGCTCGGTCTCGCACTTTTAGTTCAGCCAGTCAGCAACCCAGCCCCTTTCCTTTAGGGACCACCTGTTGTCTGTGCACGTGTTCATGCTCACACTGCATTATGTATATTTTACACTATGGACTTTAAGTTGTGTGTATGCAGCATTTCTTTTGTGCCCATGTTTGGACTGTGTCCCCTTTTGGGGTTGTGCTGTGACAGCACTTATTAACATATATAAGTGCCTGACTTATATGCTTCAGGGCAGAAGATGCCAGCTTGTAAGACGTAACACTGGGATGTGCGTCTGCCTTCTGCCTTGGCATGCCAATAAACCTTGGTACCTCAAGACACATTTCATCTGTTCCGGAGCCTTGCCTGGTGTTTGTGTTTTCTTTGAGCCACTCTGGGGAGGGTTGAAAATAGTTTCCTAACAAATGGCGTCAGAAGTGGGATGCGTGAAATGCCACCACCGGTAAGTTAATTAAATGCCTGTTGTTGTGGCCTTTCAACGCTTAGCTAAGAGTTAAACTGGGGATTTATGTAAATAAAAATATAGCTGGCTATTTAATAGGTGACTGAGGAGTAACTAAGTTACCCGTATCATTACGTTAAATGATAGTGGCAAATTCGTACGGCGAATTGTAATTCCACGCAGGAAATCCTGAACAGAAAGAAGAGAATTTTGTTTTTGTTTAACGGGAACCCCAGAGAGAAAATACATTAATTAATTAATTAAAACTCTCCTGGAGTGTAGCTTGGGAAGCATTTGATCAGCTGGCACCGGAACACAGGAAATGATTTTGAAATGTGCACAAACAAATAGTCTGTCATTGATCAATGGCTGTATTTGAATTATGTGTTGTTTAAGTGTAACTGTGCCACTATGTTTCATTGCAATGTTTTTGAATACCATGTAAAGTAATGCAGCACTGCATTAGACAAGAAAAATGTTTTATGTTGTGCCTCTAAATTGTCAACAGCTCCTGTTTTCTCTATCTCTCTGTCTATCCACCACTGCATAAAAAAAATGTTTTCCCCCTGTTTAACAATTGTTTTTGCAGGATACAACCATTGTGTTTATTTTTCCAGATTGTAAAATTGAGAGGGAAGGGCACAATGTGTAGCGGCAAGTCTAAAGGAAACATAATGGTGGTAAGCCCTAGGATGCTGAAAAAGACTAAAACGTTTAAAAAGATGACAGGAGAGAAATGTTTTAACCAGATAGCCCCATAGAGCAAGGTAAGAAGGACACAGACTGTCTAACAAATGTAAAGTAGTTTGCGTGCTAATGTGGACAGAGAGAGGGAAAGCAGAGTGTAGCTGTAACAAAGCCTGGGTATTAAACACAGGCTGCATGCACACAAAACTGTAACAGCAGACAAATATCTACATTTTAGGAGTGACATTAAGAACATAGTGATGATAAAACTAACTTTAATAGTAAAAGAGCACTCAATTTAAGAGGAATAAACCTCACAGTAGTGAAAGAAAGAAAAAAAAAAAAAAACGAATTTGTGCGTGACATCACCAGGACATGTAAACTTAAAAGTACATGCCCCACCAACCTAGCGCCTACCTTAGGGGAGACTTATGTGTAGCAAAAAGGGATTTTTATGGATTGGCAAAAAGTTTTAAATGCTAGGCCAAAGTAGCAGTAAACTGCGCCTACAGGCTGCAGTGGCAGGCCTGAGACAGGTTTTGGAAGGCTACATCTGTGGGTGGCACAACCAGTACTACCGCCCACTAGTAGCACTTAATTTACTGGCCCTGAGTACTTGGTAAACTACTTTAGAAAAAAAAAAAAAGACCTTTCAAATATATTTGTGGTTGGATGGGAAATAATTACTTATTTCTAAAGGATAAAATAAACATTTCTAGGATTCAGTAAGGGATCATGTTCGCAGCAATAAAGAGATCAACCTAAAAT
Source organism: Pleurodeles waltl (assembly GCF_031143425.1). Lineage (NCBI taxonomy): Eukaryota > Metazoa > Chordata > Amphibia > Caudata > Salamandridae > Pleurodeles > Pleurodeles waltl. Next base: position 21,974,563 of record NC_090440.1, read on the forward strand.
GTTAATTATGAAAAAACACTTATTACAGTGTGAAGCTACAGCTTGAAGACCTTAAAACATTATTCAGTAATGACCAAGGCTGAATATGGCTAACTACCACAATGTTTGCTCAACATACACACATGTAAATTATTCTTAAAATTAATTTTACAAAAATCGTTTTTGCATTTTCATGATGTTCATTATGTCTAATATCACTACAGTAAATATGAGCTATGTAACTAATTCCCATAAATGTTTGCACCTCTTTCTTCTCAAGGTGTACTACAATGTAAGGCAACAAAAAGGCTGAGGCACATCATTAGAATTGCATTATTCTGTCCACATAATGATTTGAAATAGTCTTTTTCATAAGTATTCAGTTATAACATCTTATTAAGAGGCAGTTAATGTTTTGCATTTCAAGCACACTTTTAAGGTGCTGCTACTTTTCTGTGTCATTTTTCTCACAGCTTTAAAATATCTTAAGTACAAAATAGGATAATTGTGAGCTCTAACAACGCCAATATTTCTGTATCTTAGAGACAAAATTAAAATGTGAGCTTTAGTTTCAATGTGGCCTCCTGGCTGCACTGTTTCCCAAGTACCCCAGCTCCTGGCCTGCTTTTTGCACAGGATTTCTATGCGCATACTGGAATTCTAAATTTTCTTGAGCCAGTTCTTTGGAAGGTTACCTTTCCCTACTGATGTTAATTGGTGATAGAGAGTGCATGGCACAGAAATACAAAAACAGCATAGTTTAAATCTTACATTTCCAAAGACTGAAAATGTGGATGTTAAGCAGTCATGCTTCTGGCCGTGCAGAGCTCTGATGGGACTCTCACATAGGACAAACACTAAAACACTAAACAGCAGTTGTTAACTGTGCTGGGACAGGGGATGTGAATTTACGACAGGAGGTTTAAGTGTCAGATGCTAAGCTTCTGTAATTAGCCCTGACTTGCACTGCTGTTACCAACAAAACAAAACAAAAAAACTCAAGGGTAGCTTTATTTCCTCAAAGTTATGCAAATAAGTAATGGCAACTGTGGCAGTCCTATTTTACACCAGATTTTTAGCAGTACACTGATTAAACTGGTTTTATCTAAATGATTTAAAAGGGACAAATGCACACATGTAGCTTGGCAAACTGCTGAAGGGTCTACATTAGACTGTGAAAGCATGACTGCAGGTCATCACCATATTTTTAAATATGAGATAGATATATATGTATATATACATGTACATTTTTAATTGTACTAATGCAATTTGTACATTTAGTATATACCACTTGTAATAATATTAAAGAAAATGAAACGGGTGAGCTAGTTTGGAGGACTGGCTACTTATTTTCAGCAGTTTTGCTTCTATTTCTTATGGTTTGCAACAGATGCTTTGTGTAGGGAGGCTTGCAGCTTTGTCCTCATTTGAGACAGCTCTCTTCCACACACGTACAAACAGTGCAGTGTCATGTTAGCCCTCAACACACCGAATGAGCACAATTTCCTAAAAAAAAAAAACAAAAAAAAAAAGTAATACTGGAGTGCAACTTGTTCTAAATAGGTACTACAGACCAAAGAAAAGATATATAATGTATGCTTGTAATTTTGAAGAGTAGGTTAAGAATAACTGAATTTCCTACTTTTTCTAATTATTCCATGGTAGGAGAACCCACTTCGAGTAATATACAGACCAGAACATACTAGGTAAAAAGAGCTAATATATAAAGGAAAGTCCTTCTGCTTAGTAAAAAGAGGGTCAAATTGATGCTGAATACATGTAAACTGTTTTAGAATATCATCATTAGTAATTTAAATACATTTAATAAATGGAAGAATTTTGCAGAGTGGTAGCAATACATTTCTGGCTTAAAGGAAGAATTGCAGATTCTATTAAGGACAGGGCGGAGTTTGTGCTGTTTTCTTGAGGAATAGTACCTTTGTAGGAGATATGCAAGGTAGGACTTACATTATTGAATAACATTATCAAGGGGCGCAGTGCAGATAAGATGGAGGACAAGGATACCAGCAAGGAGACTAGAGTAGGGATCAGTGTTATTCTTTCCCATGCCAAGAGGCTTACAGAAGAAAAAGCACCGCATGAGGAACGCTTTCCAGAGAAAACAAGTAGGAACATAGGATGACGCAGGGAGAGACATGACCCATGCAGTGGAAAACCGATGAGCCCGGTGCTTTACGATGGAGGTATCTGACACATCTGAAGAGAATACAATGTTTCCAACTAAGGTAGGAGATAAAATGGTTGATTTCTTAATTTCAATATGGATGTGCCCCGCCAATTAGCTGGGGGTATACCTCATCTGCCACAGTTTCTGCAACAGTATATACTTTCAAGAAATGGGATTTACTTACAAGCACCTGAGCGCAGGTTAGAATTGATTAACACAGCGTAAACTGCAGCAGTGAGCATTGACCTAGGACCACAGGAAGAGAAATTATTATAGCGCCAGCTTCAGAACAACACGTCTATAGCTGTAGCACCAGGATTCTACCCTACAAATTTGGGCCCCATGGTAATTAAGAATTTTACATTTCCTTTGGGAGTTGTGACTGTGTTGGGAGATGGAGAAGAATGGTTTTGAATGTTGTGTATGCTCAGAAACGACAGGGCTGTAGTTTTTGACAAGCTTGAAGGGAATATGACTTTACAGCTGACTGAAAACAAGGTCCTAAAACAACTGAACTCAGAGGTTTGGGCAAACACAAAAATGAGGCAGGATAATTAAAAACACACCCTCCCCATAAAGTAACGCTTAGGGAAAATGCAGAACTACCGTATGTGTGTCAGTATAGACTGTCACCTCAGGCAGAGGAGTCAATAAAACCTGTGATTGAGTCTGTCTTACAAGAGGGTATCGTTAAAAAGACCAATAGCCCCTGTAATAGTCCAATAACTCCATTGCCCAAGGGCAACACTGGGCAATATAGATTCATACAGGATTTACGCCAGATAAACTACATCGTGGTTCCCTTAGCACCTGTTGTGCCTGACACCAATACTATATTATCTTCTATACTTGCAGAAGCAGAGTACGTTTCAGTTAAGTCTTGCAAGTGTGTTTTTTAGTATTACGGTCCATCCAGAGAGTGAGTACCTCTTTGCCTTCACAGTAAATGATACCCAGTGCACTTTCACAAGACTGGCCTAAGGCTTCACAGAGAGTCTATGCACAGGCAGTAAAGGGAGACCTGGACAGCCTACACCCGGAGGGCAGCAGTGTAATCTTGCAGTACCCTGGTGATCTCCTTGTAGCATCTCCATCACTTGAGGCTTGTGAAACAGACACTGTAGCTCTGCTGAACCACCTCCAGGAGAGAGGACACAAAGTCTCATTGTCAAAATTTCAGTGCTGCCAAAACGAAGTGACTTACCTTGGTTATGTGGTATCCAAAGGTACACGCTGCATATCACCTGACAGGATAAAAGTGATTCAAAGCATGAATGGCAGAATGATGTCCTTCCTGGGGATGATGAACTACTGCGCCAGTGGATCCCTGTGTACAGATCCTCTGATGCATTCTTGAGGAAATGCACACTACAAGATGCACCCAACAACATTGTATGGACTAATGAACTGGCAGAATGTTTCAAAAGACTGAAAGGGACATTGTGTACTGCGCCAGCATTGGGACTGCCTGGTTACAAACTACCCTTCCATCTCTATGTGTCAGAGCAAAATGGTTTTGCAAATGGTGTACTGACACAGCAGCATGGCTCTGGAAAAAGACCTGTGGCGTATTAATCTGTGACTTTGCCTTCGGAAGTGACTGAGCATCCAGCCTGTTTGATAGCAGTGGCGGCAGCCACTGTGATGGTAGAGAGGGCGGCTCCCATTGTGATGGACTACCCTTGTATTGTTTATGTGCCACATTCGGTACAGTTGTTGTTGTCATCAGCAGCAACACAGCATTTTTCGGCAGCCAGGCACACAGGTTATGAGGTCACGTTGTTGTATAACACTAATATTACTATTAAAAAATGCCCCCTGTTAATTTGGCAACATTATTACCTGCCATAGGTGATTCTGAGGAGACCCCTGACCATGATTGTGTTGAGGTTGTGGAAACATGCACCACCGCCAGACCAGATTTACAACAGACACCATTAGAAAAGGCAGACTATGAGTAGTACACTGATGGATCCTCCGGTAGACTAACAGACACCGATTACAGAGCAGGGTATGCAATAACAACAGTAGACGCCATAATTGAAAGTGCAGCTCTGCCCCCGGCACATCTGCCCAGCAAGCTGAGCTGTATGCTGTATCAAGAGCATGCATCCTAGCCAACGGGAAAACTGTTAACATTTATACTGACTCACGTTATGCCTTTGGAGTTGTCCACGATTTTGGCCAGCTGTGGCAGTATCGTGGTTTCATAACAGCAGCAGGGCGCCCCATCCAAAATGGCCTTTTAGTACAGAACTTGTTAAAAGCAATACTACTACCCAACAGCACAGCAGTCATAAAATGCGAGGCACATACAGGGGCTAACACCAAGATAGCCAGAGGACACGCCAAGGCTGACACAGCAGCAAGAGAAAGCATGTTACAGCCAATACAAATGGTGCCCCTAATGGCAAAAAGCATTCCTAAAATTCAGCTTATTCAGAGACAGTTGTTACTAGCTGATGTAAATGAAGCACAATGGTCTGCCGCACTAGCCGAGGAAAGAGTGTGGACTGATGCTGGGTGTTTGCAAAATGATGAGGGATTGTGGGTCCACCACGTAGTATGTTCCTTCCCCTTGCAAGGCTTGCTCATGTACCCACTCACATGGCACAAGGGGGGATGAATGAGCTAATTAGACAGGAATGGTTTGCACCAGGGATAACAGCCTTCACTGCACAATTCTGCTCCCAACGTCTTGTCTGTGCCCAGCATACTAAAGGCCGGTCCCCTGCTACACATGATCACTTACCAGTACCACAGGGGCTGTTTACCAATGTCCAAATAGACTTTGCCTATATGCCCCCAGTGAATGGATTCAAATATTTGCTGGTGTGTGTGGATCAATTTTCAAAATGGGTGGAGGCGTTTCCCACAAGGAAGAATGATGCGGCAACTGTGGTGCGATGCTTGATGAAAGATATCATACCCCAATTTGGGGTCCCCCAAGGCATTAATAGCGACAGAGGGGGTGAATTTGTGCTGCATGCCTAAGGGCAACTCCATCTAGGACAACCCTTTTGTCCCCCCATGAGGTACTGATGGGGCGACCTAAGTTTGTGGGGTTGAGGTTGCCTCTCCCAGCATCTCAAGCAGCACTGCTGTGGGCAGATGAAAACATTTCTGACTATGCTATAAAATTGTCATCAGTCTTGAGGCATCACCATCTCCAGGTGAAGGAAGCCTTGCCCCATCCGTCCTCAGAGCCCACACATCCTTTTAAAGCTGGAGACATAGTCATGGTCAGAAAAATAAAAGATGTTTCTCTTAGTTCTAGGTGGACTGGACCACACCTTGTGCTCCTGGTGACGCGGACGGCGGTGAAGGTACAGGGACATCCTGAGTGGATTCACGGCACTAGGTGCAGATCCGCACCATCAACAACAAAGACCGACGTGCCTGCAACGGATGAGCTCATGCAACCCGTGGAGCAGCGCAGCATACCAGAAAAAGGGGAGACAGACCAGACCATTCCTAAGAACCACACTGAGAGCTCCTCACCAAGTGTCAGGTGACACCAACTGATGCAGTTGAATGAAGCACACAACATAATCTCGAAGAAGGGTGATGGTCACACCTGCAGAAAAAAGGACTCAAGAGGACACCGCAGGGCAGGTCCATGAAGCGCCCCTGAACAAAACGACTGCAGAAGAGAAGCAGAGGACAGCACACTGTGTGCCATTGCTTCACTGACAACTAGAGAAAGTAGCTTAGAACTGAGTAACAGAAAGACTTAATATCTATAAAGTTTTGCCATGCTCCAGCAGTTCTGTAGTAAGAACATCTATTCCTTTTCTGCAGTTAAAGTCCTACATCTTACAGAGCAGGAGATAGCCCACAGATATCTTAGAATACAACAAGATGTAGCGGAAGCACATAAAGAAATGTTTGATTTAATGGCTATAGACCCTTAACACATGAATGCATTGGATACTAGCATATCATTTTGTCTATGTTTAAATAATGAATACCTCTTAGGTGTATACCTAAATGACAAAATATGTGTTCCATCTAAACAAAATGTGTAATGCCATCCGAAGATATGTATTTTATTGATACGTTATTACTATGCTTCTGCAATGTATATATATATATATTTTTGCAATCAAGTATGATATTACTATCAAAAAGGAGAGATTGTCGGGAAAAATATATATGCACATGTATGTACCTATAGATATGATACTTTAGTTCCAATTCTCTCCTCCTTTATCTGAATCCCAGTAAGACTTCCCTACTGACCTCTCTGACACCTATGCCAGTTGTACAAACAAACCTCTCCAAGCCACGTTGTTAAGTTTAGCTCGGTCTCGCACTTTTAGTTCAGCCAGTCAGCAACCCAGCCCTTTAGGGACCACCTGTTGTCTGTGCACGTGTTCATGCTCACACTGCATTATGTATATTTTACACTATGGACTTTAAGTTGTGTGTATGCAGCATTTATTTTGTGCCCATGTTTGGACTGTGTCCCCTTTTGGGGTTGTGCTGTGACAGCACTTATTAACATATATAAGTGCCTGACTTATATGCTTCAGGGCAGAAGATGCCAGCTTGTAAGACGTAACACTGGGATGTGCGTCTGCCTTCTGCCTTGGCATGCCAATAAACCTTGGTACCTCAAGACACATTTCATCTGTTCCGGAGCCTTGCCTGGTGTTTGTGTTTTCTTTGAGCCACTCTGGGGAGGGTTGAAAATAGTTTCCTAACATCTAGACTTAAACTTCAGGTGTAAACTTGGACTTTATGTCTAACCTTAAACTTCAAGCGTAAACTGAGACTTCAGGTGTAAACTTGGACTTCAGGTCCTTGTTGCTTTGTGAATCAGGCCCTTACACTTCAGGTGTAAAGTTAGACTTCTGGTCTAAACTTCGAGTTCAGGTCTGAAGTTAGACTTTTGGGCTAGGTTTACCTTTGTGAATTGTGCCTGATGTGCAGAGGTTGGTTTTCAGCTCCTTTCTGGGGGCCCTGGTGAACCACACCCCCACGCGTTGGCTTTGTGTCGATTACGGGACAGAAGCCCCAAACCCTCATTCCTTAACAGCCCATTCTGTACACGTTTTCAATCGTTTACCCTATTTTTACCGTTCACTATTAATCCTGCTGTGATTCAAACCCACAACACACAGTAGTGACGTCATACACAATATTTCTATTTTAGCGCGTGAAGATGGTACTTGGGAGATAATGCCCAGCAAGGAGCAATAATGCCCCCTCGGGGGCTACAACTGTCCACATGTGAGGCTGCTCAGCTTCTACTCTCTGTTACGAAAAAGATGGCCCTGAGCCTAAAACAATATCAAGAAGCTTTTTTACACGAGCCCAGTGGGACATCTTTAAAGAGGGCCTTCGCCGAATTTCAAGTCGTTTGACTGAAGCCTCCCACGTGTGTACGGATAAGGTGCAGTTCTGAGAGATCAGTGCAAGCGTGTGCTCACGCATCCTGCGTGCAATGCGTCCGTGATTCACCCATAGAAACAATGCAGCGAGAGGGCCCAGGCAGTCAGTGGCGTGGCACAAAACCGTACCCTTCCCGCCACCAGCAGAGGTTTCGGGCTTAATGGGGCCCTCCTTGCGGAATGAGGGGAAACGAGGGACCCCAATACTTCAATATCTCCCTGAGACCAGCGGCCTTCTGCTAAAGGGAGTCCCCTGAGGAGAGCACCTCCATATCTTACAGGTATAAGAGGTGTTGGGCTCAATGGGGTCCCTGAAAGAACCACCCCAATACTTTACAGATATCAGAGGTCTGGGCTCAAGTCTCCCGGCACCCCGCGCCTCTGGGGCTGCAGGGACCTCTGTTACGCCCCTGTGGCAGTGCAGTGCACAGCTGGTGCACCCTACACACCAATGTCTGTGCTGTGTGTCTGTGATTTTTCTATAGCGTGAACCTAACCAAAAGGCAACGGAGCGCTGTACATGGTCAAACAAGGCAACCGGTCATAGGAAAGGAAGCCGGGCTGTGGGGGGTTCATGCATTATAATGTAGTGTTCTTTAAAGAGGTGCGTCTTCAAATCTTTCCTGACTTGTAGCAGTCTTGAAGGGATGTTGTTACAGGCGCTATAGGAAAAGGCCCTCTGTCTTGTTGTTTTTAGGTCGAGCATAGCAGTGTGCAAGCGCTGCTATTCCAACGTGTCAGTATGTATCTGGGCTTTTAACCACACCCAGTGCACGCCCGTCACTATCACTCGTTCATAGGCTTGCCCTTCATAAATCCTTTATTTTTGTTGGTAAATGCTTTACATTTGTCCCTCCTTGTGGTGTTTTTGTTACCTCTTTGGCCATCGACCCTGTTACATGGATAACTGCACTATTGCCGATAACTTTGACTGCGAGCAAACTTCTTTTTTCCTTTTGTCTCTCTCTTCGTGCTCACAGAGGGGCTTTGCATCGGCTTGTTTAGGTCAACTGTTTTACTTTTTATTTTCAGTTTGTGTGGCAAGAAAAGTCCAGTTAAGAATTTACAACGCTAATAGCTCTTCCTCGAACAATCGCGAGACCTGTTGCACTGCAAATGCTTGTTTGGAATGGTTGTTGAATATATATATATATACATATATATATATATATATATATATATTTCTACTACAACGTTTCAGCTTCCGCCTTCCTCAGGTAGCACAAGATGGTTTGCTCAGTGGCTGCACAGCTGACTCTGGTGGATTTTCAAAAAGCATCGAGTGAAGATTCCAACTGGAATGTGGAATCAATGCCACCCTGAGAACTCTTCAGATGTGCAGAAATCAAGTGGTGCTGTCAGTGATGTTCAGTCCACCTGGATGCAGTGATTTTAGTACATCTTGTACTACCTGAGGAAGGCGGAAGCTGAAACGTTGTAGTAGAAATATATTTTTGTTCTTTAGTGAGATCATCTGTTTGAGTCACTTCTTTCTTGGATATTACATTTTCTTGTGACTCATTTTATCCTTTGGGATCCAGATTTTTGCCCTGGCTGGCTGTTGTTTTCTTGTGATCCTGCATCTTCCAGTATATATATATATATATATATATATATATATATATATATATATATATATACATATATATATATATATGGCATAAAAAAGAATGTGTTAAGTGTTATGTTCATGTGGGTCATAAACGCATCTTTAGACAGCCCATATTTGCAAATATGTATGTAAGATATATATATTCACTAAAAAAAGCCACAGTTAAATGAGACAAGAAATGGCATTGAAATTTGACAGCTTCAGTTTTGTTGTTGACTAACTATAACTTGCACCCGTATCATCCACTGCTTATGACCTGACATATTACATCACCCATGAAATGTTAAATGACATCACTGGTGGCATCACAGATGATATGTCAAATTACAGCATTGATAACATCACCGATGATGTCATCATGACACCCCGAGATGTCAATATAGGATCATAATGCGCATGTTACGTGTTATGATTGGGTGAGAAGGTCATGACCTCTTTAAAGAGTCAAGGACACGGCCCCTGAGTGATTGGAGTGGTAGCCAGTTTGTGACCGTTAATGCATTGTGATATAGCGCTCTCTAAAGAAGTGCGTTTTCAACGCTATCTTAAAATACTGCAATGTTGCAGCCGCCATGATGGGCGCCTACGTGGAGCCGACAAGCTCCTCCTTCGTGGGTGGGACTGTGGACTTTGGTTTGTAAAAGTGTAAAACAAGAACCTCACTGGTGCTGAGTTCACGTGGGGCGTGAACACTGCTTTGGACAGCCCTGTAGTGAAGAGGCTGGCACGCAGAAGTGTGCTTTCACAGCACCCCAAACTGCAGGCGGGTTGGGGGGGGTGAACTGCTGACCAGCACCTCTTTGGGATTCCTGGTGGTGGGCAGTTTATAGCCCACTCTGTTAACCCTCTGTGCAAATGCAGTGGGGACATTTTTGCACAAACATTTCTGGATTTCATCGGTGACTCAGCAGCTTTCAACTGAAATATGTGCAAGCACTTGTGAGTAATCAGTGAAATTGTACACTTTGGAGTGGTCATCCAGGGCAAATGTCATTTTCTAATTTTTCTAGTGATCCCAAAGTGAGTGAAATCCGTGCTAACCGGTCTTAGCTTTGTAAATGTGACAATATGTGCACATCCGCCCACTTTGCTGCGCACAGTTTCAGCTGCCAGTGGAATAGTTGTGTGCAGGCCGATACTTGGGTCCCTACGTACGGGGAACTGGCGTAGGACAGCACCGCAGGTCTTCGTGCTGCGCTGCCCTGCGCCAATGTGGCAGGGCAGGAATGCACCATATTTATGAAATACAGAGCATTCCTGTCCCTTCCCTCTGTGCTGGTGCCGTTTCAGCAGCCTCGTGCCAACGCAGGCACACCATGGCGCAAGGGTGCCTGCGATGTAGGCAGGACTGCTTTTGTGCAGGAACGGGCACCGTCTGCAGTGCACATGGAAATAGGAAAAAAACGAAAAGTTATGAAAATATTTCTCGTCATCATGCCATCACCTCGGAAGGTGTAAGGTTTTAGTGCACCCCCAGTTTGACATGGTTTTTCACATCTGGAGAAGCGTCAAAATCCATGGTTGTGGTGTGGGAAAACTCACTGCAACGTTCATGGAGCACCTCCCGAGCGCAGTGAAAGGCAACTCAGCGACTTGTGCGCCTCGTCTTACTCCATAGCTATGAGGCTATTCAAAGTCACGCACAGTGGCGTTGCGTGGACTCGTAGATACGATTTTGCGCAGTGCCGTTGCGTGGACTCGTAGATACGATTTTGTATTCTGCGCTGCTGCTGGAACGTCACAAAAAGTGATGCTTGGGGACACAAGGGGCCCCTAGGTGAACTGGGCCCAATATCTATCACACCCCCCAGTTTTAAGAACATGCACATGCCCTCTTGAAAGGCCCTGACCCAAAGCCCATGCCTCTGCGTTTGTGTAGTCATCACGTAGGATCCAGCGAACACCTAAAGCTGCTTCGAGCCAGACCTAAACTTTCTAGTTCATGTTTGAAAAGTAAAAAACAATATATTTAAAAAGACAGACTGGGCTCGACGTTTTGAAAAAACATGTACTAATCTACTTGGGACTTTGGATTTCCTCAGGTTTTATTTCCAGCATTATATATGCCAAATTTCAAAGAGATGTTCAACTCCAGGCCAATGTTATAAGTCATACAAATATGAATTTCAGGCTCCGGTGACTTACATCTGAGACCGCTGCCTTGTGGCTCATAACTGGGGTCTACGGATTCCAACCACCGCCCCCAGCCCCCGTCTTTTGGCTTCTAAAGGGGGGGATGTTCTCTCGGATGGCCCCAGCGCCCAATTCAAAGCAGATTGGCTCCTTTATTAAATGTATAACCTAAAATATTTAGACAGTAAGGCACGGCTTACACTTTGAAACAGAATCTTGTTGGCACATTTTTAATGTTTTCGCCCAAATGCGCGCGTGCCAAATTTTGAAAAAAGCCTAACTTAGTTACACCTAAAATAGGAACCAAAAACCTGTTTATGATAAGCGCGGTGAAAGCCTTCTGGGCACCAGAAACAGAGTAAACTCGCACTTAAAAGGGCTGCGACTTGTTAACGCTGCCAGTGTTTTTAATGTACTATCTACGGCCGTGTCAGGGCAGACTCCCTGCTCACACGTGTCTGTATTTTATCCAGGATGTGTCTTTTTCTGCCATCTGGGGCGAATCTCTCAATTCATGCATTTCCTGTCTCATGTATGCAATGCTTTAAATGAGCCGGTACTGAATGCCGGCACTTTTTTATTTTGAGAGGGAGAGTACCTGCACTTCTCACGGAAAATAGAATACTTTTAATTGGAGAGTACCGGCACTTCTCAGAAACAAGCAGGTACTCGGGTACAGAGTACCTGCACTTCTATGTTTCCATTTCATACATGTATGTACAGAAATCAGGTGAGTAGAGCGCCCAGTGTGTCTCCGAGGGGTGTCTGGCCTGCCCAGGGTCACACACTGAGTCAGCAATGCCTCAGAGATGAGCAGACACTGTCAGGCTGTCGAATGGTGCAACAGGGGGTTGTCTGTACGGATGCCTGGAGTCGCTGCCCAAGATCACACAATGAAACCCCAACGGAAGAAGAGCCCTGTTCGCCTTTGAGGGCACGGATGGTGCAGAGAGCGAGTTAGAAACGCAGAGTAGACTTGCCTGGTCCTCGGAGGGGTGTCGGGGTCCTGGGTACACTTTCAGAGAGGGGGGGCACCGGTGGTAGTCGGGGTTCACCTCCTGGGGCGGCGGCTGGTGCCGGTGCAGGGGGCTGTACTCGGCCTGGGGGTGCAGGGTGCTGACTGCTGCCATGGGCTCGGCCGGGTCTGGGTACACACTCTGCTCCTGTTTCACCAGGATGGCGCACAGCTCGTGTTCCAGGGCCCAGGCCCCGCTCTCCAGATCTGAGAGTTAGGAAACAGGAAACACAGATTTACTTACTGTCCTCAGCTCTGTCCGGCGAAGCAAAGTGCATGCCAGGTATGGACTGCCTGGGGACGGCAAACCTGCAGCCAGGACAAACTGCAGGAGACACAAACTGCAGGAGACACAAACTGCTGAGGAAACACAAACTGCAGAACAGAGACAAACTGCAGGGGAGACACAAACTGCAGGAGAGACAAACTGCAGGAGACACAAACTGCAGGAGAGACAAACTGCAAGGGAGACACAAACTGCAGGAGAGACAAACTGCAGGACAGAGACTAACTGCTGAGGAAACACAAACTGCAGGACAGAGACAAACTTCAGGAAAGAGAAACTGCAGGGGAGACATAAACTGCAGGAGAGACACAAACTGCAGGAGAGACAAACTGAAGGAGAGACACAAACTGAGAGACAAACTGCAGCAAAGAGAAACTGTAGAGGAGATACAAACTGCAGGAGAGACACTCTGCAGGAGAGACACACTCTGCAGGAGAGACAAACTGCAGGGGAGACACAAACTGCAGGAGAGACAAACTGCAGAACAGAGACAAACTGCTGAGGAAACACAAACTGCAGGACAGAGGCAAACTGCAGGAAAGAGAAACTGCAGGGGAGACACAAACTGCAAGAGAGACAAAAACTGCAGGAAAGGCAAACTGCAGGGGAGACACAAACTGCAAGGCAGACACAGCCAAACTACATGACGGGCAGTATCTGTAAGGAAAACAGATCCAAACTGCAGGAACTGCCTGGTGGCAGCCAAACTGCATGACACACTCAAACTGCACGACAGTGACACACACACATCCAAACTGTACAAGAGGTAAATTAGAACTTCCTGCTGATCAGCCCCCCCACCTGCAGGAACCACTGACCTGCTGCGCCATTAAAACACCAGGAGACTTTCAGCATTCAATGCACTGGATGGAAACCCTTTGGAAATTCAAGGAACAGTCATCCCAGTGGATGAGTCTAGTATTTGTAGGACGTGGCAAGCACCTCTCTGTTTCACGGTGTGTGCAACTCAGAGTAATTCCACAATGGAGAAATGTGTTATTTCCATAAAAATGCCACCATTGATAGAATAACGAATTATTTCTATCTGTCACTTGGAATTGCGGTGCTGCTAGTCCAGAGGGCTGTAACTATGCCTGGGAAGCACTTGCAGAGTTTCACTCCATAGAATTCAAAGGAGTTACCTAAAAACTCCTTCAGATTGCTCAGAGTTCTGCGAGCGACAGAATTCTGGTACGTCGTGATGCTCGTGCTGATTTTTAGCTCCGGGAACTTGTCCTGGCTTCTAAAATCAGAGCGGACAGCACCGCGAGACGCACCAGAACACGCAACTTCTTTCTGCCATTCGAGTAGATTTTCTACTCGAGCGGCAGCTTTCTGAATGCAATCGGTAGCGACCTGCCGCAACGGCCCACTCTCAGAAATCTGTCAGGAAGGCGATCTAGCACTCGATTTTCTTGCTTGCCAACTTCTCGTTGGCGAGCCCGTGTGTGAGAAAAAACTCCACCAAGCTGCAGTTGGCAGAGTTTTTCTGGAAATCAGTGCTCCAAATGGAGCGCTGAGTGGGCACCACTCTGCAACCTCTGCCAGAGGAGCAGAGTTTACCGCCCACCCCTAGCTGTAACAGATGTGAGCAGACGATGGCCACCTAACAGGAGCAGAGTTTACCGCCCACCCCTAGCTGTAACATATCTGAGCAGACGATGGCCACCTAACAGGAGTAGAGTTTACCGCCCACCCCTAGCTGTAACATATCTGAGCAGACGATGGCCACCTAACAGGAGTAAGTTATTTAGGGCCATATGTACTAAAGCATTTTCCCATAGACACAGAATGGGTAAAACCCTTTGATACATCTGGCCCTAAGTGACTTCCGGTTAGTGAACGTTTATTGCACTTGGTTTCACAACTGTACTGCTGGGCACTGAACATGCTACTGACCAGCATGTTGTATCCTTGTATTTATTTAATGCCTATCTGTGACTTGTTTCATTCCCTTCCAGTCTCAAAAGATAAGTTGTTGAAAACTTAGCTAAATGTCACTATTCAAAGAAGTGCAATTCAAGAAAGAAAATCAAACAAGCCATTCATTCATTCTGAGCGTGAGCGATCTGTTGTTTGTTACAAAGTCAGAACAAGTGCCTCCCATCATAAATGAAGCGCACCCCAAAGTATTGTTTTTAATGGTGGGGTCCCCCATTCAGAACAACAGTGGGCTCCCATCATAGACTAAGGACACCCCAAAAGTATTGTTTTTTAATGGTAGGGGCCATCCTGCATAAGTAGTACATGTTTCAAGAACATACCACCAAAGTGTAAGACAGGAAAAGTTATACTATAAAACAGATAAACCACCAGAGTGTAAGACAAGGCAAAAATAAATTGTAAAACAAACATACCACCGAAGTTTGAGGCGGCCAAAGTTAAACTGTAAAACAAGCATACCAACAAAGTGTAGACACTGTTAGTTAAAATGTAAAACAAACATACCACCAAAGTGTAAAACAGGTGAAGCCAAACTGTAAATCAAACATACAACTGAAGTGTAAGACGGACAAAGTGAAACTGTAAAGCAGACATACCACCAAAGTGTAAGACAGGTGAAGCAAACTGTAAAACAAACATACCATGGATGTGTAAGACAGGCAAAGTTAAACGGTATAGCAAGCACACCACCAAAGTGTAAGACGAACAAAGTTAAACTGTAAAACAAACATACCACCAAAGGATAAGACAGACACAGTTAAACTATAAAACACACATTCCACCAAAGTGTAATTTGTGCAAAGCCAAATTGAAAATTAAACATACCACTAAGTGTATGACACACACAGTTAAACTGTAAAACAAGCATACCTCCGAAGTGTAAGATGGGTAAAGTTCAATTGTAAAATAAACACACCACCAAAGTCTATGACACGCAAAGTCAAACTGTAAAACAAACATTCCACCAAAGTGTAAGATAGGTGAAGCCAAACAGTAAAACACACATACCACCAGATTCTAAGACAAGGCAAATTTAGACTGTAAAACAAACATACTACCATAGTGTAGGCTAGGCACAGTTAAACTTTAAACAAACATACCACTAATGTGTAAGATGAGCAAAGTTAAACTGCAAGACAAATATACCACCAAAGTTTAAGATAGGCAAAGGTAAACTGTAAAACAAACATACAACATATAACACAGACACAGTTAAACTATAAAACAGACATACCACCGAAGTGTAAGATGGGCAAAGCCAAACTGTAAATCAAACATACCATCAAAGTGTATAACAGGCATAGTTAACTGTAAAACAAGCATTTCTCCTAAGTGTAAGACGGGTAAAGGTAAACTGTAAAACAAACATACCATCAAAGTGTATAACAGGCATAGTTAACTGTAAAACAAGCATTTCTCCTAAGTGTAAGACGGGTAAAGGTAAACTGTAAAACAAACATACCACCAAAGTCTATGACATGCAAATCAAACTGTAAAACAAATTTTCTACTGAAGTGTAAGACAGGTGGAGCCAAACTGTAAAACAAACATACCACCAGAGTGTAAGACAAAGCAAAGTTAGACTGTAAAACAAACATACTACCAAAGTGTAAGACGGACATAATTAAACTGTAAAACAAACATACTACTAATGTGTAAGACGGGCAAAGTTAAACTGTAAAAAAAAACAGACTCCCAAAGTATAAGACAGACACAGTAAAACTTTAAAACAAACATACAATTGAAGTGTAAATTGGCAAAGCCAAACTGTAAATGAAACATACAACCAAAGCGTATGACAGAAACTGTTAAACTTTAAAGCAAGCATACTACTGAAGTGTGAGACGGGTAAAGTTAAACTGTAAAACAAGCATACCACCAAAGTGAAAGACACACAAAACCAAACTCTAAAAGAAACATACCACCAAAGTGTGAGATAGGTGAAGCCAAATGGTAACAACAAACATACCACTGAAGTGTAGGATGGGCAAAGTAAAACTGCAAAGCAGACATACAACCAAAGTGTGAGACAGGTGAAGCCAAACAGTAAAAGCAAACATACCACCAGAGTGTATGGCAAGGCAAAGTTAAACAGTAAAAAAAACATACTACCGAAGTGTAATACGAACACAGTTAAACTGTGAAACAAACAACCACGAAAGTGTAATACAGACACAAAAAAACTGTAAAACAAACATACCACCAAAGTGTAATACAGACACAGTTAAACTGTAAAACAAACATACCACCAAAGTGTAAGGCAGGCAATGGTAAACTGTAAAACAAGCATACTATAAGAGTGACAAAGTCAATCTGAAAAACAATCACGCCACCAACCTGCAAGAAAGGCAGAGTGAAAGTGCAGAAGAGACACATCACCAAAGTGCAAAACATTGAAACTGAAAAACAAACACGCTGCCAAACTGGAAAGCAGACACAGTCAAACTGTGAAAAAACAAGCCTCCAAACTGAAAAAAGGCACACAACAAACAGTGAATCAAACATACCTCCAAACTGCAAGGAAGACTCAGCCAAACTATAAAAGAAACACACTCACAAACTGCAAAACAGGCACATCCAAACTATAAAAGAAACATGCTCATAAACTGCAAGACAGACACAGCTAAACTATAAAAGAAACACACCATCAAACTGCTAGACATGCACAGTCAAACCAGCAAAACTGACACGCTGCCAAACAGCAGCGTAGTAAAACTCAAGGATTCTTCCCTGCATTCCATAATGCTCTCTCCATCATGTGCTGTTTGCTCTCTCTGTGTGCATCTTCCCTGCCTGTGCTCTTTCTCTTTTGTGTTCTTCTTCCCTCTCCCCGCACTGCTGTCTCCCCCATAGGCTTCTCCACCCTCCCATGTTGCTCTCTCCCTTGAAGCTTTTGTCCTTGTCTCCCCACCCACCTTTATTTTTGTTTTACTTTTCCACCATCCAAACCTCCATTATCTGCTTCCATCCCAGCAGTCCTATTTTTTTTTTTTTTTTGGAGCGGCAAATCATCCTTAGGAGAATCACTCCATTTCATTTTTTTTAAATGTATCCATCGATGTAGGGTCAGTAAATAGAAAAAATGGCACCTGCGTAATTTTGTAGGTGCATCCATGCATGGTGAGACGTGTGTGGTTATGTCATCAGACGTGCACGTATACGTCATCACTCTTGCGCACGCCCACAAAATGACATGGCCACCAGAAAAGGCCAAGTCATTATGCCTTCCTTCCTTTTTTTTTGTCTTTGCTGCCTAGTATCGGTAAACAAATTAGAGGCGGGAGGGATTTTGCTCGATTCCACTGAATCATGTGGGATTACATTAAAATATCACCAGATTCCGTGGAATTCCGTGATGGGACGGAGTGGCCATTTGGTGCTATTTTCTTAGTGCAAAGTATATCCTCCCTCAAAAAATGGATGTGAGGGTACGTTTTTCCTAAGAAAATAGCATGACGAAATACCACTCAACACCCTTGCAGTCTCTGCAGTGATTAAAACTGCAGGGTATGCAAGGGTGCCAAGTGGTATGCAGTGGTTTCTAAACTTTAGAAACCAATGCATAATCTAAAATTCTGTCAATGGAGCAGCAGAATTTAAATGTAACAGTAATTCTTCAGTACAAGAGTAACGAAGAATTACCAAAATTCTCTGATTTGGCTGTCGATATTGAAAATTCCGCCCAGGTCTTCAAAAAATTATTTTTGTCAATGCTGTATAGGGTCACCAAAAGGTATTAGCAAAGCCAATATGTCCCAAAGGCGGGACCTACTGTCTTTACCAGTGATTGTTAATGTTTAGATTTAATTAAACTTGTCTTTTTTTGCTGCAGACAGCTGAGGTAATGCACCTCACACAGCTATGACAATGTACCTAATGCTTGATTTTCAAAAGTACCCTGATATTCCAGTACTGAAACCCACGCTTAGCTCTACCAGTGCACTTTAATCATGCCCTGCAGAAGCACCTCCGGATATCCCAGTATGTGACCGACACACATCTCTGACCAAGCACTTCAGTACTGCAGGAAGAACCCCAGATGTTCTCTGTAGTTCTGGTACCTTTCCTCGGTCCAGACCCCCCAACCCTTCCCCACGTATATTGTTCTTTCGGTCACTCACCATTGTCGGAGTCCTCTGTTTTCACCGACAGGAGAGGACTCTGGGGGGCAGAGTCACCACAGAGCGAGTAGCTGTGCTCGGCCTGGATATCAGGGGTTTGGGGGTCAAAGTCCATATCAATGAGGGGGTTCCTCTCTGCCAGGGCGGCATCTTCGAAGAAGCTGTTGAAGAGCTCATTGGAGAAATCTTCCAGGCTTTCCGAGAGGTGCTGTGGAGGGTGATAGAGGTATTCAGCAGTGAGCAGCAGTGGGCATTAAAGACAGACATGCATAGATAGATAGATAGATAGATAGATAGATAGATAGATAGATAGATAGATAGATAGATAGATAGATAGATAGATAGATAGATAGATCATTAAAGTCACATTTATAGTTGTACTATAGTAAAAACAAAATATTTGAATTTCACTGAAAAAAACAAAGGTTAACGTGGTGTTAAAGTTATGAGAAAAAATCAAGTACAGGCAAACATTTTAAACTAAAAAAATGAAATTCACCAATTATAGTTATCTCAGGTAACTATAACTCACGCCCGTCATGCACAGCGTTGTCATAAATGATGTTATTTCAGATGTCATTAATGATGTTATCATCTCTGTCATTGAACATGTCAAGAAAGATGTAATGTGTGAGGGTTTAAGCAGCACATAGCAAGAGTGTGAGCTTCTTGGCTTTATCAAAAGCTCCCCCACATGATAAACAAATGTAGAACATTAATCATCATCAAAGTCAATAAACCCCCGAACCATACTCAAAGATATTCATCATTAATAAAACGCGTTGCAATGCTTCTTAATAAACATTTAAATTAAGCATTTGTATTGAAACCAACTTTAACCAGTATTAGAGTCTTTCTTAGATACTCATCAGGCCACACGATGCAACTATAAGACAAAACAGAAAGTATTCTGCATTTCTGAGCTGAAAAGCTCGGAAAACTCACAAATATAATCAAATTTTTTCCTGGGTTATGTTGACCTGTGTGAACATAGGGTTATTTAAAAAAAATATTTCTGAGGGGCTGCTGCACACCCTGCAGCCCCCCCCTCCCCACAATATTAATGAACATGCTGGTGATGCCCCTACCAAGATTGGGGCACCACCGTGAAGCTTATTATATGTTAATTAACTCACAAAGTGCATTATGGGGCGCACCTTAGTAGGAGCAGTGACAAATAAATGGGCAGCTCTTGTTGCAATTATTATTTTTTCCCAGCTTTTTCTCTTTTTTATTTTTGTGTGTGTCCCAGTCCCTCCTGGGATACCCACAGCTTGATTATTTGTGTTGTGGGCCACGGGGGAGCCCCAGGGCCCCCACAGTTTAGCTGGCTCTCTGCACAATGCACTTATTTTAAGGGCAGTGCAGGGGCCAGTCACTCATTCCTTTTTTGTTGTTTTTGGAGTGAGTGCCCTGGCTCCACCAACTGTTGGAGCTGGCTTCACTAGACAACTCCTGCCCGGGGGGAGGCACTTTTGTTTCTGCTCCTGCCAAGCGAGAGCAATCCTGTCTTAGGGAGATGGAATGCTCCCTGTCCGCGCTTGTGCGGGCAGGTAACAACAGTGCCATGGGAAATTATGTCTCTGAGACACTGGACTCAGGGAATGGGGACTTTAAATGGCTCAGGAAGATGGGTATCATGCCCCTCCCCACATTTATATGAGTAGTCCCCAGGGAATGCAGTTCTCAAGGCCATAAAATGGCTCAGGCATGGGGTCTCGAGCATCCCTCCTCAAAAAAAAAATGTAAGGGGGCCCCAGTGCCATAAAATGATTGAGGGAGCGGGTCCCATGCCTCCCTCCTCTAAAAAGTTTATGTGGTGAGCCCCGGCAGATAAGAGCCTGAAGCCATTTTGTGGTTCGAGGCAGTGGCCCCTTTCCTTTATTTTTTTAATCATAATGATGTGACAACTTCCCTACTCTGGTCTTAGCCCACCCAGGGTGTTTATATTCAATGAGGGCAGGGCCCCACTTTTTTTTTTTTTTGCAGCAGTGAGATACCGTGTGTTTATTTTTTCCATTTTGGGCTTGGGGTGGGCGGGTGCCTCTGGGTCTTCCCCACCAGCCCTAGGGGGTCAATGCATACCCATCCTACCTGCTATATATTATATTGATTTTATCTTTGAGAACAGAGGACTGAGTCCCAGTGGGGTAATGAAACTTGAGGGGACCCCCCCTCCAAAGTACAAGGAGCCCCCACCCCCTCCGAACTCACTCAGGAGCTCTCAGGCCAAGGTAATGAGCTGAAGGCACACCTGGAGCTCAGGGGCCTCCCAGCACTGCGGGGGCTGCGGGGCCATTGTTACACCACTGCTGAGTCCCTGAGTCCTAAAATGACTGCAGCAACAACTTTTTTTATGCTGACGGCAGCCAATCATATCTAATGTTTTAGATCTGGTGTGTCAAATGTTCCTCTGTGGCCTGAAATATCCATACATTTTGAAACTTAATTTGTCAAAAACTACTATCCGTTTAAAGTTTTTTTTTCTTTATTGTTGTTTAATTGCATGAGGAAAATGTGTTTTAGTGGTTCTTCCTTTTTATGACCCCCCACCTTACAGATCACCCCAAAGCTTTCCAGGAAGGAGCTGCGGTGAATGAGACTTTTATTTGGAAAGTTTTGTGAAGATTTGTCAAACAGAGCCAAAGTTATTGGGGTAATATATATGTTGGACTTGGCCCTCTTTGCAGGTTCATCCCCAAACCATTTTCCTTCACCCTCCTGTTTTCTGAACCTGTATTTGTTGGCTTTTAGGACCTTGGGCAATTTACCACTGCTTACCAGTTCTAAAGAGCCTGTGCTCACTCCTTTAAACATGGTAAAATTGGCTTACACCCCACTGGCACGTTTAATGTATGTGCAAGTCCCTAGTAACGTGGCACTACATGTATCCAGGGCCTGTAAATTACATGCTACTAGTGGGCCTGTAGCATTTATTGTGCCACCCACTTAAGTATCCTTTTTAAACATCTCAGGGCTGCCATTGCAGCCTGTGTGTAGGTTAAACTACCATTCTGCCCTGGTAAACTAACCCTTTACCAGGCCTAAACCTTCCTCATTAAAACATATGTCAACCCTAGGGTATATGCAGAAGAGCCCATAGGGCAGGGTTCATTTTATTTAAAAAGGTGGGCATGTACTGTTACGTTTTATATTTCCTGGTAGCGACTAACTCTCAAATTCATGTTTTACTATTG
Source organism: Pleurodeles waltl (assembly GCF_031143425.1). Classification (NCBI taxonomy): domain Eukaryota; kingdom Metazoa; phylum Chordata; class Amphibia; order Caudata; family Salamandridae; genus Pleurodeles; species Pleurodeles waltl. The sequence continues at coordinate 21,996,434 of NC_090440.1, forward strand.
CAAGGCCTAGCTCTGAAATAGGATAATATTTTTGTTCCTTATTACATTTCATAGGTGTAGCAAGGTGAAGGCATTATATGTGATGCCTAGGGAGTCTTATCATGGAAACCAACACAGTACCCAGTAGTGGACCTCGGATTCACTCTCAGAAAACCCTAGCTCGGTCCTGGTAGAGTGGCAAAGAGCAGTCAGGCTACTCAGAGGCACATGTGTAAAGCATTTCACAATACCAACGTAGACGATCAGTAAATTACACAGCTTCATAGAAACCCGACACCAATTTAGAAAAAGAGTTTAGCTTTTAACCTTAATTTAGACACCAAATCGAACTTTGTACCTTTTGAAAATCCGGAGTTGTGAATTTTCAAGTCTTTAAAAAATACAGTGCTTTGTAGGTTTAAAAAGCTTCCACTAAAGTCAATGTGGAAAATAGCAGTGTGCCCTCGGGCACCCATAGGCTGAGTTCCGATGAACCCACGAGAACTTGAGGGTCTGTGAGGACCTAGACCAAGGTTCAACAGTCAAACTTTGGTTACCTTGCCAAGGAAGTCCGGTTAAGAGGTGACTTGGCTGTCCGAGGTGCTGAACGGCCTGCAGTGGCTGGTGCATTTTGCACTCCGTTGCAAAACTGTACTTGGTGGTGGACACACACTCCACCCTTTGGATGTGGAGGTCTTTGGGGGCCAGGACCAGGAATCGATAGTCAGAACTTTACCACCCCATCCGGCAGCTTTGGGTGCAGAGGTGGCATCTAGCTGCAATCACAAAGCTGGTTGTGCCAAAGATGCTTTTCTACGCGAGTTGCAGTCACTTCCTTCAGCATGCATACCCACAGGAGAGTCTCTATGCTGGAGGGGTGGCCTAGAGTCGATGAACGTTGTGTGGCTGTCGGTTTCTGAGCTAGCAACAGACAAGCCTTGGTAGCTGTATGGGCTTTCTAGCAGCTGGAGGTCATTTGGCAGGGAGTATAGGCTTGAAACTTGAGACGAGCCTCACTCTCACAATTTAGATGCTGGGCACTGAGTTTCTTTAGACTCACACATGCAGAGGATGTCGGGTCGCAGTTCTTCGATCTCAGCCCGCCTTTACTCCTGCAAGTTACAGGGGACTGGTACCACCAGTCAGATGAGTCTTCCTTGGAGTCTTGGGGGGTCATTCTAATTCTGGCAGGCGGCGGAGGCCGCCCGCCAGAATTCCGCCCCCATAATACCGCTCCGCGGTCAGAAGACCGCGGAGGGTATTATGAGTTTTTCCCTGGGCTGGCGGGCGGTCTCCAAAAGACCGCCCGCCAGCCCAGGGAAAAACTCCCTTCCCACGAGGATGCCGGCTCGTAATCGAGCCGGCGGAGTGCGACGGGTGCAGTAGCACCCGTCGCGTATTTCAGTGTCTGCAAGGCAGACACTGAAATACCTTGCGGGGCCCTCTTACGGGGGCCCCTGCCGTGCCCATGCCATTGGCATGGGCACGGCAGGGGCCCCCATGGGCCCCGCGACCCCCCCTACCGCCATCCTGTTCATGGCGGCTTTCCCGCCATGAACAGGATGGCGGTAGGGGGGGTCAGAATCCCCCATGGCGGCGCAGCAAGCTGCGCCGCCATGGGGGATTCTGAGGGCAGCGGTAAACCGGCGGGAGACCGCCGGTTTACCCTTTCTGACCGCGGCCAAAGCGCCGCGGTCAGAATGCCCTGCGGGGCACCGCCGGTCTTTCGGCGGTGCTCCCGCCGACCCTCGCCCCGGCGGTCAAAGACCGCCGGGGTTAGAATCAGGGCCTTGGTGTCTACGGGGGTCCCTCTTGCTGGGACCAACGAGTCTTCACGTCGGGCACACGTCGGGCACTCAGTTCTCCTCAGGTCACTCTGTGTCCTCTCTTTGCACTGGGGCTAGAGTCCAGGTTCTGTTGTCGGTGCAGACGTCTCTTTGTGCTTCTTCTTTTCCAGGTACGATCTGAGTTCTGGTGCTAGGGGAGACCCTTAAATCCTGGTTTAGGGGGTGTTTAAGGGTATGAGGGCCAGTGGCCAGTGGGCTATTAGTCCCTGTGGCTAATCTGCCCCTAAAGTCACAACTTCCTGTGGGACTGTGTCACTTTTCTACCCAGAACCTACTATTCTTAGGGTCTGTCAAGATGGCAGAACCCTCCCTTGGCTGTGCAGACCTCCTAGCCCACCTACAAGGTATGACTAACCCTTAGGAGGTGCTCGCCTCCTGCATAACTAATTTCCCGCCTGTCTTGCCGGGCAGGGCGGCAAGGGCTTTGTCTTCCACTGGGGGACAGCTACTTACACATCAAAGGTGGGGAAAGCCTTTGAGGCTCACAGCCCTGATGCTTTTCTCACCAGCCAGCCTGGGAGGGAGGAGGTGTGACCTCCTTCCTGCTCAGTTTCCTTGTCATTCATCCTTACTAGGTGCTAACACCATTAGCAGGAGGTCAGACTCTTGACTGTGGTGGCAGCGGCTCGGGAGAGCCTGCCAAAATAGTACAGGACTCGATAACTTGGTGGGCACCCTATAAGGGTGCCACCTGGGCATCTGCTTTTTGATCCTAACCACAGGCCTTATATTCAGGGTTAACAGGCACAGTGTTTGATACCAAACAGAACGGGATTCGGCCGGGCCATTGCAGAGCTGGACATCTGAGCAGTGCTCAATTGCCAGCCCGGGTTATCCATTGGACTGCTGGTTACTCCAGCCAGCATCCCGTTGTAAATGCCAGCACGGGGGCAAATGTGCTCCTGCACATATGTCCTCACTCATGGGACTGTGCCCCTGCCTCCTGGGCTAGAGGGGGGCTGCCTTAGGGGTGACTGACCTGTCCATTGGCAGCAACACGGACTCTGCCTGTACCTAGTGTGGGGAGAGTCTCACTCGAGCAGCAGCTGCTCAGACAGGCTGACATGGCAGCCCTTCAGTCTCTCTTTTACTCAGGAGTCACCAGGATGCAGCAATGGTGACCCCCTTTACCACCCTTGCCCTGGGTACACTGGGTGCCATTTACTAGGGACTTACAGGGGTGGCAGGTTCCTTGCCAATTGGCCTATGCAATTCGACATACAATTTAAGGGAAAAAGCCTTGGTACTGGTGCCTGGTTAGCAGGCCTCCGTACACTGACAGGTCAAAACAAGAGCACCTGGCAGCAAAAAGTGGGGGTGCCCATCAAAATTTTACAACAGTAAGTGATAACTTTTGATTGAAAAGAAGTAGGAAAGTCATGTTTGGTGCCTGAGGAATTATTCTTTAAAACATTCTTTAATGGTAAAGTCAAATTTTAAGTCACAATTCTGAAAATGGCACTTTTAGAAAGGTGGCATTTTCACATTGTGACCATTTCGTGCCTGCAGCCTGCTCCTTTGTCACACGATTAAGGGTAGATGGCAGTTGGCCTTTTGTGTATTGCTTCTAGACAGTATCACAAAGGAGGTTCTGGGTGTTGGCAGTATGGTTCATCTGTGACTTGATAGGGGTGGACCTGTCAGCTACCACACTTGCATTTGAAAGGCACTGGCTCAGCTCACACACTAAAGAATCCACACTAGCCAATTGTGCCCCAAGACAGACTGTGACCAGGGCAGGGAGGAAGGAAATTCCAGAAATCTCTGTGGGCAGAACTCCAGTAGCTTCTCCTAATTCAAATCTGGCAGCATGTATAAATATTGGACCCTCAGACCCAACTCTTCAGATCACTTCTGGAGCTGTGGAAGGCTCAGAAGGACTGCTCTGTTGCTCTGCTGCAACAGGGACTGTTCTATTGCTCTACTGTGAGGAAAAAGGACTGAATCTACATCCTGAACCCAGGACCACCAGAGTTCCACCAAGAGCTAGTTAGCTGGCTTCCTGTTCAGAGCTACAGGGTAACAGGCTCATCGGTGCCGACACAGCCCGATGCATCTCAACGCAGGACTGTGCATCGCAGCTTCTGTTTTGGACCTTTGAAACATTGACTCAGTGCGCTGCATCTTGATGTCGACAACCGGCCCAGCTCAATGCACCTTGACACCAGAGAGTGCATTGCAGTCTCGGTTCATTGGTTCCGCAAGCACTGTCCCAATGCGATGCATCTTGATGCCAACAACCAGCCCAGTTTGACATACCTCTGTTCAGCACCAAAACATCTTGACGCAAGTCCTTGCATCACAGATCCTGTCGCCGGCTCTTCGACTCCCGCGCAGGCAAAACACAAGTACTTCGCATCTCCATGCACCCGGATGCTATGTACTTTTTACAGTGGACTGTGCTCAGTCATGAATCTGGTTCACGCTGCATCACGGTCGGCCCAAACTTGTGACTTGGACCTAGTCCACCGCACCTAGATATCCTCTGTTGGCGTTTTGCGTCTTTTGGTGCTACTTTTCGCTAACCCTTCAAAATTGCATATCTACAGACTGGATTTGTGTTGTTTTGTTGTCAAATAGTTCATTAAACTGTACTCTATTTTCTAAATTGGTGTGGGATTTTTCTTGATTTGTGTTTTTACTTTATTACTGCATGTGTGCTGCATAAACACTTTACACAGTGCCTCTAAGTTACGCTGACTGCTTTTGTGCCAAGCTACCAGCGGGATATGCACAGGTCTGAGTACTGATGTTATTGCTTTAAAAGGGTTTCACCCCCACAATCAACAACCCAATTTCTCACTATATGTATGAATAGCTCACCTCAAATGTCTGTTTGATCATTTTTTTATTTTTTGTGCTTGGTTGCTTTCATTGTACTAAATGTGCAGTGATATAAAAACCCATATTTCAAAGGGAAACGGTGAATTATGAAAAATACTTCTGCAGAGCTATAGCGTTGCCAGGACTAGTAGGATTATGAAGCACAGAGGAGAAAATTATGCTGCAAAATTATCTAAACTACTCCAGATTAAGTACATAAGTAATGGGAATACTCAGAACAGAGTTAACACATTTCTTTCCCCATCAAAATAGCTGATTAAAAAAAGATAGCATTAAACAAATGAAGATGAAATGAAAATTTGTCCGAGCCATCCATTATTACATGAAATGTTGGGCGAGTCATCGGCTGTCTAGGCACTTCGGGGCATATTTAGAAGAAAGTGGCACTTCAGCCTTATTGCGCAAATTTTCTTGCACTCCTCTGACCCCCCCTTAACAACACCATGTGTGTACTGTATTTACAATATGGTGCACAATGGAGTACGTTAGGGCAATAGCGGCAAAAAAGTTTACAGTACTGTGGCGCAGGATTATGGGGCTAATCCAAAGGGGGCCCATTGAAAACAACGGCACCGTCACTTTAACACCTGCCTCAAACAGGCGTTAAAAATGACGTTAAAAATAGCGCAGTGAAAGCTTGTAAATTTTACTGTGCCATTTTTACGGGCCTCCCTGCATGGGAACACCCCTCTTTCCATACATTATACCTGGCGCAGGCATAAGGTGGCACAAGGGGTTACAAAGTGGTGCAATGCATGCATTGGATCACTTTGCAAATATGGCGTGGGGGAATGGCCTCTTTAACGCCACATTAGCATAAAAAAATGACGCTAGTGTGGCAGAAGGGGCTTGCAAATATGCCCATCAGTAGTGTCTTAGTACCGACTTACCTAAACTTCTGCAAAGCTTTACAGCAATGTTTGCACATCCTGACACTGCGATATACCTATGCTGGGCCAAGAGCAGTAAATGTCCCAATCTGAACCTCATTAATCTCTTTAAGGACACCCCAGCTTCCCATATTCACATAGTGAGTCTGCATAAGAGCCAAGAATCGAGGCCAAGTCCACACAGCGGTAAGTGGCAGATTAGAGCATCGAGCCCAAGTTCACACCAGTGGAGACATCTGGGTGGGTGAAACTGTGCAATTTCTTTTCATGTGCAATAAACGTAACTCTCACGAGAACCCTTGGGTGTACCATCAGTTTTGCGCCGACATTGAGTGTGAAAATGGTGCGTGAGGTATTTACAAGTGTCCTTAAAGCTTGCGCAGCAGATGCGCAGTGGAATTCATCCAGGTTCACAGACCCAGACATTTTGTGCCAGAACAACATCTCCCACAAGCAACATTATGGGAAGAGTGTAAACATATGTAAAATAGGAAGTATGCAAAATATGCAAGATCCAGGAAGCAGATTTACTGCAAGATTTTGCTTGCATCATAAAAATGTAGTATGTCCTGGAGTCACACAGGGTCAGCAGCAGACAGTAAAGCAAATGTGCATAACGAGAGCAGAAAAAACAGATATTTCTACGGTATAAGATGAGTGGAAAAATGTAAAATACAATGGAGAAAATAATAAATAATGAGCAGCAACTGGGCCCCAGCTTTTTAAGCAGTTTACCGCTGTCATCTACAGTGTTGTTGCCCTCCAAGTTACTCTGTTCACACGCTTGATACTCCAAGGATAGCGCGGGTGATACAAGGCTAACAGCAGGAGGACTCACAGAAGATGGCGTGCCATCTTGTATGACACAAGCAAAGAAGACCCAATGTCTAGCCAGAGCTATAGCTTTTAAAAAAGAACACTTTCACAGAGGGATCTCACAGTGTTTGTTCCTAAGACGATTGAGACATTCATGCTGTTAAAAGGTACTTATGAATGGTAATGTGCACTCTGGCCAATGCTACACATGGGGAAAAGATTTAGGGTCCCATGGCCATCTGTGTGGACTCTCAGGTGGGTCCTGTGGCCAATGCTATACATGGGGTAAAGGTTTGGAGGCCCATGGCCATCTGTGCTGACTCTTGGGTGGGTACTGTTGCCAATGCTATACATGGGGGTAAAGGTTTGGAGGCCCATGGACATCCCAATGTTGTACATTGGCTAAAGGTTTGGGGGCCCATGGACATCCCAATGCTCTGCATGGAGTAAAGGTTTGGGAGCCCATGGAAATCCCAATTCTTTGCATTGGGTAAAGGTCCCAGTGCTATGCATAGAGTAAAGGTTTGAGAGCCCATGGACATCCCAATGCTATGCATGAGATTAAGGTTTAGGGGGCCATGGCCATCTATGGAGACTCTTGGTTAGGTTTTGTAGCCAATGCTTTACTTGGAGTGAAGGTTTGGGGGCCATGGTCATCTATGTTGATTCATGGTTGGGTCCTGTGGCCAATGCTATACCTGGGGTAAAGGTTTGGGCGTCCATGGTCATCTGTGAGGACTGTAGGGGGGGGCCCTATGGCCAGTGCTATACATGGGGTAATGTTTTAGGGGTCCATGGCCATCTATATGGATTCATGGTTGGGTCCTGGGGCCAATGCTATACCTGGGGTAAAGGTTTGGGTTTCCATGGTCATCTCTGTGGACTGTATTGTGGGCCCTGTGGCCAATGCTATACATTGGGTAAAGGTTTGTGGGCCCAAGGCCATCTATGTAGGCTCACAAGAGGGTACTGTGGCCAATGCTATACATGGTGGTAAAGGTTTGGAGGCCCATGGACATCCCAATGTTATACATTGGCTAAAGGGTTGGGGGCCCATGGACATCCCAATGCTCTGCATGGAGTAAAGGTTTGGGAGCCCATGGAAATCCCAATTCTTTGCATTGAGTACAGGTCCCAGTGCTATGCATAGAGTAAAGGTTTGGGGGCCCATGGACATCCCAATGCTATGCATGAGATTAAGGTTTAGGGGGCCATGGCCACCTATGGGGACTCTTGGGTAGGTTTTGTAGCCAATGCTTTACTTGGAGTAAAGGTTTGGGGGCCCATGGCCATCTATGTCGATTCATGGTTGGGTCCTGTGGCCAATGCTATACCTGGGGTAAAGTTTTGGCGTCCATGGTCATCTGTGTGGACTGTAGGGTGGGCCCTGTGGCCAGTGCTATACATGGGGTAATGTTTTAGGGGTCCATGGCCATCTATGTCGATTTATGGTTGGGTCCTGTGCCCAATGCTATACCTGGGGTAAAGTTTGGGCGTCCATGGTCATCTGTGTGGACTGTAGGGTGGGCCCTGTGACCACTGCTATACATGGGTAATGTTTTAGGGGTCCATGGCCATCTATATGGATTCATGGTTGGGTCCTGGGGCCAATGCTATACCTGGGGTAAAGGTTTGGGTTTCCATGGTCATCTGTGTGGACTGTAATGGGGGCCCTGTGGCCAATGCTATACATTTGGTAAAGGTTTGTGGGCCCAAGGCCATCTGTGTAGGCTCACAAGAGGGCCGTCTGGCCAATGCTGTACATGGGGTAAAGGTTTGAAGGCCATTGGCCACCTCTGTGGACTCTCAGGAGAGCCCTCTGGCCAATTCTAAACATGTTATAAAGGTTTAGGGGCCCATGCCCATCTGTGCAGATTCTCAGGTGGGTCCTGTGGCCAACGCTAATCATGAGTGAAAGGTTTGGGGGTCCAAGGCCATCTGTGTGGACTCTTGGTGGGTTGTGTGGGCAATGCTAAACATGGGGTAAAGGTTTAGGGGTCCATGGCCATCTGTGTGGATTCATGGGTGGATTATTTTGCCAATGCCATACATAAGGTAAAGGTTTGGGGACCCACGGCCATCTGTTTTGGCACTCGGGCGGGTCTTGTGGCTAATGCTATACACAGGGTAAAGGTTTGAAGGCCATTGGGCATCTCTGTGGACTCCTAGGAGGGCCCTCTGGCCAATGCTATACATGAAGTTAAGGTTGAGGGGCACATGCCCATCTGTGTGGATTCCTGGGTATGTCCTGTGGCCAATACTATACCTTTTGGTAAAGGTTTATTGGTCCATGACCAACAGTGTGGACTCTCTGTGGGACCTGTGGACAATGCTATACCTTTGTTAAAGGTTTAGGGGTCCATGGTCATCTGTGTGGATTCTCAGATAGGGCCTGAGGGCAATGCTATACCTGGAGTAGAGGTTCAGGGGGCCCATGGCCACCTGCGTGACTGTGGGTGGATCCTATGGCTAAGGGTGTACATTGGGTAAAGTTCTGGAGGCCCATGAATATCTGTGTGGACTGTGGGTGGGTCCTGTGGCCAGTGCTATCAGCTCTGGTTCTATGACAGCTCCAGGTTCTATGACAGCTCCGGTTCTATGGTAACAAGCCCTTAGGAATGTTCCATCTGTCAGAACTAGGCTTAGTAACAAACACCCCAGACAACAATCTGACGACTCTCAAACACTGGAGGGCTCAGAAATGCACCCACAGAGGTCATCAAACAATCACAAGCAATTCTATCCAGCAGACTTCCCATCCAACCTCCAACAAGCATTGGCAATGCCAATAGGCATGGCTTTGCAGGAAGCGAAGAATTGTAGAATAATATTGATGTAGGTTAAAAGATTAAACCTAAAAATCAATGTAGGCCAATGATTGCCCTCCACCCATCCATGCTGCTGCTGGAGAAGAACAGCATAAATTGTCTAGTTAGCTAAGACACTTCAATAGCATTCCAACATCATGTGTGAGCCCCTCAAAGTTCGTGCTTAGGCACCTGGATACATAATCAAAATGATCACCGCTGTGTGGAGGTCAAGCACTTTTTTGTGGCAGCACACAGCTGCTGCCCAATGAAAATATGTACTTCTGACTCCCAACATGTGGGTGGAGCCAAAGTCCCTCTCTAGAGATGCTCACATAAACGTCTGGCGATAGCTGTGTTGCAAAGCAAGACCATACTAATGACACAGGATCACCCCAGCTGACATAAGACCCTCCCATCCACACTGAGGGAAAAACCAGGCACAGAGGGTAATGAGTCTCCCCCGAATCTTTCAGTTACACCAAACTGGGCCAGGTTTTCTCCCAGGATAAAACCACTTGGGATAAGATGTTCCTCCTCAAGCTGGGGTCACCTCATCTCACCGGAAGGAGGGTTCGTGGTCCCACCCTCTCCCAGGTGGCTTTACGTTCTTCCATTTCAGAGAAGGAGGTTTGAGCCAAAGTCTGCTGGCAGCCTCTGCGCTCAGCCCCGTCCCCAGGTCCTAGTCCCGCGAGGTCCAGGAGAAGGCGTCATCACAACCTACCCAGCAGGCTAGCATTCCTAGGGTTTTCCAAGGAGGAGACATTTCAGGTCAAGAACATGAGATGCAGCTCTTTGAGTTTGGGGGGCAGAGGCTTTGGCCTCTCTTTTGGCGAGCAGTTGAGGCCCGTGCCCCAAATCCATCTGTTCTGGCTGGCCTTGGGCCCCACCCCCAAAGCTATTGAATGTCACAGAAAAACATGTACTTGCCCCTTGTCACACACATTACAGTATCCAACCGCTTTTTTTTGCAAAGAAGCGATTGTAGAAATATGACGCCTGCATGTTTACTTAAAACTTTGAAATATATCTATGTACATATCTATATATACAGTACATATGCATATGTATGTGCACAAATACATACAAAGCTATACTTAAATATTTAAACAAATGTGTGTTTGTATATAGGCAGGCAGGAAGATAGATAGATAGATAGATAGATAGATAGATAGATAGATAGATAGATAGATAGATAGATGTAGAGAGATAGATAGATAGATAGATAGATAGATAGATAGATAGATAGATAGATAGATAGATAGATAGATAGATAGGCAGATAGATAGATAGATAGATAGATAGATAGATAGATAGATAGATAGATAGATAGATAGATAGATAGATAGATACATAGATGGATAGATAGACAGATAGATAGACGGATAGATGGATAGATAGATAGATAGATAGATAGATAGATAGATAGATAGATAGATAGATAGATAGATAGATAGATAGATAGATAGATAGATAGATGTACAGAGATGGATAGATAGATAGATAGATAGATAGATAGATAGATAGACAGATAGACAGATAGATAGATAGATAGATAGATAGATAGATAGATAGATAGATAGATAGATAGATAGGTACATAGATAGATAGATTGATAGATAGATAGACAGACAGATAGATAGATAGATAGATAGATAGATAGATAGATAGATAGATAGATAGATAGATAGATAGATAGATAGATAGATAGATAGATAGATAGATAGATAGATAGATAGATAGATAGATAGATAGATAGATAGATAGCACTGGTGTCCCAACACCAGTGTAATTAAAGTTAGGTCAGATTTTCCATAGGAAACGTATTTTGTGAGGGATTAACAACTTTGTCTCGTTTCACAAATCTGCAAAAACCTTTCCAAAAAAACGTTTATCCACTTCAGCCCTTTCATGGAAAGTTTTGCACTAGTTTGTCAAGCCAGGACCAAGAAAAAAGGGGCGGGGGAAGTTTTCCCAAAAATGTGATTTCCCGTTTTTAAAGGAAATTTTGCTCTCCAATACAGAAAAAACACAGCTGAACAGAATTACACCAAACCTGGCACGGGGTTGGAACTTGACTCAGAAAGTGCGCTTTTTGTGATTGGATATGAATCTGCTCAGCTGCCTTGGAGCCATTGGTGTTGGAAGAGGGGCTCACTTTGAGCATGAATGGGCTATCCATAAGAAAAAGTAAGAGATACCTGGGAAGTGGAATCCGTGGTACCACATTTTTCTCAAAAGCTGTCTCTCATTGTCTGCAAGAGCATTTCAGCCTCCTATCAGCCGCCTCAGAACCGGGGATCAGGGGAAGGACTTATGGCACTGAAACAAGCTGATTGGCTGGCTCCAACATGAGAGAAAGTGCTATTACAGGACTCTGGGAATTGGTCACCTGCCGCCCACCACCGCTGCCCACAGTCAAATGCTGTGCACAGTGGAGGCTTGGCAAGCTGCAGGAGACTGGGCACAAGTCACCCGTGGAGGAGTTAGGGGCAGGACCTGATGCCACCTGTTGAGTTGCTGCCAGCCCACAACACTGAAAGCATACGGTCACAATCATGGGATGATGTGATCATTGATGTCATCAGTGAAATCAACAATGATGTGATTTAAGATATCATCAGTGATGTCATCAATTATGTCATTTAACATGCCTAAATGTCATGGGTGATGTCATATGTGATGTCATATTCAGTGCATACTGTTAGTTCTCAGCAGCGGCTAGCAGGCGGGCTGGTGGGGCAGTGCGCGGCGCAGAGGGGGGAATAATTTAAAAATGCACTTACCTGCTGCTCCGCCACTTCAGCGCTTCCTTTGCTCCCCTCCCCACCCAATACAGCTGCTTCTCTCATGCTGTTATATAGCATGAGATAAGCAAAGGGATTGCCCTGAGCGGGCTGAAATGCAACTCAGGGACCAGGTGGGAGCTTGAGCTTGGTCTGGTCCGGGTGAAGTTTTCTAAGTGCGCATGTCAGTTTGGCTGGACTCAGAGGGCCGGCCAAACTGACATGCGCACTTCGAGTGCGCCGCTACTCCGCCTCCCGCCTGACGCGGAGGATGCTGGCGCTGCCCCACTCTAGACAGCAGGAGAATAAAATGATGATATTGTATTGTCATTTCTTTCTGCTGCCTTATTAGCAGTGGGGCGACGCTTCTCCGCGATAGCGGAGGGGGCGCTCTTGTTAGTTCTTTAAATGATAACTGGCAAATGTAAGTGATTTTTGTTTTTTTTGGTCACTACTTTCTCGTTATTGACCTGGTTGCCATAGGATTTATTGGTTTGCTAATAACTTTGGTGCTGTTTGACAAACCTTCAAGAACCTTTCTAGAACACAGTTCATCTACCTCCTCTCCTTCCTGCAAAGTTTTAGGGTGAACCATCAAGTGGGGGCTGAGAGAAAACAGGGTCCCAAAACACATTTTCCCCATTCATTTTCCATAGAGAAACTAAATTCCAATAGCGCAAAAACAGCTGAATGAACTTTCTCCAAATTCAGCAGAAAGCAACATCTAGGTACAAAAAGGATGCTTTTTTGGTGTCTGTTCAGTAGTTTTTGAGAAATTAAGGTTCAAACATGTTTATATATCTAGAAGAGTACCATGAGCATGCTACTTCTAAAAAGAGTGATCCGATCTGAGAGGTGCTTTTTTCCTCTTTGGCCGTCCATCTCGCGCCCACTGGAGTGAAAAGCACTTGCAAACTCCCACAGGAGCTAACACTCTGGTTGTCTGGCTCCTACATGAAAGGAAATGATGCAGCCAACATTGCAGGACATGGGGACTGGGTTCCTGTTCTGGAAAAAAAAATAATGAGCATAAGTCGTTGGCCTGGCACGCTCAATGCACTGCTTATGACTCACATATCATATCACTGATAACATGTTCTGGAACATCAGTGATGACATTACGGATGAAAACTAAGCTAACATCATTGACAATAACAAGGTGTGTGGTGAGGGCACAAGTTATAGTTACTTTAGGGCACAGATTATAGTTACTTCAGATAACTATAATTAGTGAATTTCAGTGGTTTTGTTAAGTTAAAACAGCCTGTTTTAACTGGCATTTTACCTATCTGTAACATCTCTTTTTAGTAAGGGAGTGTTACCCATCAGTTGGTGCAGTCAGTGCTGTGTTTGGGTGCATTCCTATGCATGTGTTTCCGGGTGACTGCCCTTCAGCAGGAAGTAGAAGGTCTCTTTGGGGGTACTTGAAATGCTCCTTGTATTTCATCAGGGTAGTATTAACCCAAAGCACGCAGGTGCATCCCAGGTCCCTTGGGCCTTTGGGAAGTACTGGGCAGCACTAGTATTTGACACTGCCCCTTCTCCTCACTGTCCCAGGTCCTGTGGCTGATGTAGAGTTCTGGGCAGAATCAGTGGCTGTCACTGCCCTTGTCTCCTCACTGTCCCATGTTCTGAAGTTGATGGGTATACCAGACTGTACCCGTGTTTTGTACTGCCCTTTTCTCCTTACTCTCCCAGGTTCTGATGCTGATGGGTATACCAGGCTGTACCCGTCTTTTGTACTGCCCTTCCTCCTCACTGTCCCAGGTTCTGATGCTGATGGGTATACCAGGCTGTATGAGTATTTTGTACTGTCCTATCTCCCCTCTGTCCCAGGTTCTGAGCCCGGTGAGTATAACAGGCAGTATCAGCATTGCGAAACCTCGCTGGAGGCAGTCTAATACCCAAAACTTTTGTTAGGGGACACAAATTCTTACACTCACCAACTTAACGTTGGCAAGCCATGCATGAATAAAATCTCCATCACGCTGCGGTTGGCGGAAATTTGCCGGAGCTCCGCGCTGCATGCGGAACGCAGAGAGCAAAAAACTAAAAACTCCCCCGGCGGAGTGCAATTTATCGCCCACCCCGAGATCATCCACACGATATATGTAAGGAGCTGAATGTTGGGGTCACCATGCTGAACGCTACATCTTTTATGTACGCGTACTCACGGTATATGGAAGAAGTCGATTGCGGGGAACAGTTCCAGATGTACATGGGGGGAAGCGACCTGAGGGTGGGTAGATTCTGCGTTTTAAGTGAGCTGTAAAGAGTGGGTGGCTTCCAGAGGGGGCGTGGCCTGTGTAATTATGGGCATGATTAAAACAGAAGCACTAGATTTCTGTGCTTTCCATATTGTGCCACCTGACCAGTATTTGGTTCCTCTCTGAGCTATTGCATCCAGATATAAAACACAACTGACACAAACCTAAAACGAGCCAGGACTATTGGCGTCTTCAGTGGATGCCAGCCGGTTAAGATAAATGAGTAACAACAGTGATTTTGTTGCATTGTGAATGAAACATTATCGAGGCCTATGAGATGGTGGTGGTCTTCAGAGGGGGTCCTTTTTCTCACATCTTCTCCAGCTGTGTATGTTACACCTCGTCCCTTTCCTCTCCAGCGCCCTCTTGTCACGCCCTCCTGAGAGCACTTCCTCCATCTCCTTCTGTTCACCACCCTCTAAACACAAATCTCACCTGTGAGCCTTGAACTTTCTTCTACTTTCCCGTGGCACTATTTTGACAAATCTGTGCGTCCTTCTCACACTTTGCACAGAATCACACCTGGAACACGTGGCCACTGCTCTGAAAGCTCTGCAGAGAAGCCAAGGATTGGATGGGCACAGATGCTGACCCGCTGACCGGCACCATGAGAAACTTGCTTCAGCCTCGGCTACTGTTCCTTCTATAATGCTAAACCAACACAACATTTTGGGGGGGATTCACAAATCAATGCAAATTGTTACTTGCGTTGGTTTGCGTGGCAAAGTACCACAAAGCAGTGTGAAACGAAGCTTTGCATTACTTCGCGTGAAGGGGGCATTACATGGGTGGTAAGTGGGTGTACCTCTGCTACCACTCATGCTTTTGGTGCTAAACACTAGTCTCAAACATCAGTACAAAGGGTTTAGCACCCAAAATTAACACTCTGAAAAGCAGGCGCTAAGCAGAGAATTTTTTTTATTTCTGCCTGCTTTTTTGACTTTGGATGTGTGCTGCACTGTATAGCTCAGGTGCAAACTAGTAAAAACATTTCCTCTTGTCTAGGTTTCCTGTAAAAAAACCGATGCATATGGCGCTAAGGTGTGTGCGTGGCCAGGGCAGCTGACATCAAGGCTGGCGCTAAGGAGAGGGGAGGAGAGAGACATATTTGTGTAAACATGGCCTCTCCTGCCCCCTCCCTGTCAGCGGCAGCCTCCTGGGGTGCTGAGCGGCGTTGCCTGTCACCTCTCAGAATCTGGGCCAAAGTCTGCACTCTGCAAGGGGCAATAGGTACAGCAAAGACTAAAGAAACAGGACATCCTGGGAATAGCGTACTTACTCTCCCACTAAGGAAACAGGACATCCTGGGAATAGCGTACTTACTCTCCCACTAAAGAAACAGCACATCCTGGGAATAGCGTACTTACTCTCCCACTAAAGAAACAGCACATCCTGGGAATAGCGTACTTACTCTCCCACTAAAGAAACAGGACATCCTGGGAATAGCGCACTTACTCTCCCACTAAAGAAACAGCACATCCTGGGAATAGCGTACTTACTCTCCCACTAAAGAAACAGGACATCCTGGGAATAGCGTACTTACTCTCCCACTAAAGAAACAGCACATCCTGGGAATAGCGTACTTACTCTCCCACTAAAGAAACAGGACATCCTGGGAATAGCGTACTTACTCTCCCACTAAAGAAACAGCACATCCTGGGAATAGCGTACTTACTCTCCCACTAAAGAAACAGGACATCCTGGGAATACCGTACTTACTCTCCCACTAAAGAAACAGGACATCCTGGGAATAGCGCACTTACTCTCCCACTAAGGAAACAGGACATCCTGGGAATAGCGCACTTACTCTCCCACTAAGGAAACAGGACATCCTGGGAATAGCGTACTTACTCTCCCACTAAAGAAACAGGACATCCTGGGAATAGCGTACTTACTCTCCCACTAAAGAAACAGCAAATCCTGGGAATAGCGTACTTACTCTCCCACTAAAGAAACAGCAAATCCTGGGAATAGCGTACTTACTCTCCCACTAAAGAAACAGCAAATCCTGGGAATAGCGTACTTACTCTCCCACTAAAGAAACAGCAAATCCTGGGAATAGCGTACTTACTCTCCCACTAAAGAAACAGGACATCCTGGGAATAGCGTACTTACTCTCCCACTAAAGAAACAGCACATCCTGGGAATAGCGTACTTACTCTCCCACTAAAGAAACAGGACATCCTGGGAATAGCGTACTTACTCTCCCACTAAAGAAACAGCACATCCTGGGAATAGCGTACTTACTCTCCCACTAAAGAAACAGGACATTCTGGGAATAGAGCACTTACTCTCCCACTAAAGAAACAGGACATCCTGGGAATAGCGTACTTACTCTCCCACTAAAGAAACAGGACATTCTGGGAATAGCGTACTTACTCTCCCACTAAAGAAACAGCACATCCTGGGAATAGCGTACTTACTCTCCCACTAAAGAAACAGGACATTCTGGGAATAGAGCACTTACTCTCCCACTAAAGAAACAGCACATCCTGGGAATAGCGTACTTACTCTCCACTAAAGAAACAGCACATCCTGGGAATAGCGTACTTACTCTCCCACTAAAGAAACAGGACATCCTGGGAATAGCGTACTTACTCTCCCACTAAAGAAACAGGACATTCTGGGAATAGAGCACTTACTCTCCCACTAAAGAAACAGCACATCCTGGGAATAGCGTACTTACTCTCCCACTAAAGAAACAGGACATCCTGGGAAAAGCGTACTTACTCTCCCATTCCTAAAGAGTGGTAAGAGTGAAATACAAACAGGAAGTGACACGCTGAGATGGATTCCTTTAACTTTTTTACATTCAGTTTCCAGAAATCGATCAGTGGTTTGCAGTGGAGTTAAGGACCTGACTAAAGGGACAGAGAGGAACCTGTTTCAATGCTCGTTTTTAATTACTACTAGGTCTGAGACCCTGAGGGACCCGGCACACTTAAGGCCCTGGGTACATCCGCCCCCTGGGGTACACGAGCAAGGATGTATTAATGCATCATGTGGCCCCGCCCCTTTCACAGAGGATTACTCCCTAAGATGCTGAAAGGAGGCGCACTTTGGTTGCTCCTCGGCTAACAAGAAGTTAACTGCCTGGTGCCTCCGGACTGGCACTGGGTGAAATGCTGCAAACATGGGCACTGGAGTACGGAAAGTCACAACGCTGCAGAATGACAGCTGTACCAGACCCTCATCCTCGCCAGGTAGCTCCGTAGACACAAGAGGCGTAGTCCCAGGTGCTCTGGTAGTCACTGAAGCTGCTCTTTCTGATGCAGTCACTGATGCTGTCTCTGTCTCGTCAGTACTGCATGGATCCCCAGGTCCCAGATGCCCTAAGCCGTCTCTTCCTCTGGCAGTCACTGAAGCCGTCTCTTTCTCATGCAGTCATTGAAGCTGCCTCTATCTCTCTCTCTCTTTCTCAGTCACTGAAGTTTTCTATTTGCCTGGCAGTAACTGAAGTTGTCTCTTTCTTTGGTAGTCACTGAAGCTGTCTCTTCCTTCGGCAGTCACTGAAGCTGTCGCTTTCTCTGGCAGTACTAAAGCTGTCTCTTTGTTCCGCAGTCACTGAAGCTGTCTCTCTCTCAGGCAGTCACTGAAGCTGGCTCTCTCTCTCTGGCAGTCACTGAAGCTGTCTCTCTCTCTCTCTCTGGCAGGTACTGAAGCTGTATCTTTCCCTGACAGTCACTGAAGCTGTCTCTCTCTCTCTCTCTGGCAGTCACTAAAGCGGTCTCTTTCTCTGGCAGTCACTGAAACAGTATGTTTCCCTGGCAATCACTGAACCTGTCTCTTTCTCTGGCAGTAACTGAAGATGTCTCTTTCTCTGACAGTCACGGGAGCTCTCTCTCTCTCTCCCTCTGTAGCAGTCACTGAAGGCTGTCGTTCTCCCTGGCAGTATTGAAGCTGTCTCTTGCTCTCACAGTCACCGATGCTGTCTCTTCCTCTGGCAGTACTGAAGCTGTCTCTCTATCGTCCGTCACCCGAAGCTGTATCTCTCTCTGGCAGTCAATAAAGCTGTCTCTTTCCATGAGAGTCACTGAAGCTGTCTCTCTCTCTCTCTCGCTGGCAGTCATTGAAGCTGTCTCTTTCTCTGACAGTCACTAAAGCTGTCTCTCATTCTCTCTCTCTGGCAGTCACTGAAGCTGTCTCTTTCCCTGAC